>NC_092374.1:61125823-61218323 GCF_030028105.1 Mobula birostris | reverse complement strand
CACCCCACTAGGAATAGGGTTCCCCTGGTCCTCACCTACCACCCCACCAGCCTCTGGGTCCAACATATTATTCTCCATAAATTCCACCACCTCCAACGGGATCCCACCACTAAGCACATCTTTCCCTCCCTCCCCCTCTGCTTTCCGCAGGGATTGCTCCCTACGCGACTCCCTTGTCCATTCGTCCCCCCCAATCCCTCCCTACTGATCTCCCTCCTGGCACTTATCCTTGTAAGTGGAACAAGTGCTACACATGCCCTTACACTTCCTCCCTTACCACTATTCAGGGCCTCAGACAGTCCTTCCAGGTGAGGCGACACTTCACCTGTGAGTCAGCTGGGGTGATATACTGCGTCTAGTGCTCCCGATGTGGCCTTCTATATATTGGTGAGACCCGACACAGACTGGGAGATCATTTTGCTGAACACCTACGCTCTGTCCGCCAGAGAAAGCAGGATCTCCCAGTGGCCACACATTTTAATTCCACATCCCATTCCCATTCTGATATGTCTATCCACAGCCTCCTCTACTGTAAAGATGAAGCCACACTCAGGTTGGAGGAACAACACCTTATATTCTGTCTGGGTAGCCTCCAACCTGATGGCATGAACATTGACTTCTCTAACTTCTGCTAATGCCCCGCCTCCCCCTCGTACCCCATCCGTTATTTATTTATATACACACATTCTTTCTCTCTCTCTCCTTTTTCTCCCTCTGTCCCTCTGACTATACCTCTTGCCCATCCTCTGGGTTTTTTCTCCACTCCCCCTTTTCCTTCTCCCTGGGCCTCCCATCCCATGATCCTCTCATATCCCTTTTGCCTATCACCTGTCCAGCTCTTGGCTCCATCCCTCCCCCTCCTGTCTTCTCCTATCATCTCGGATCTCCCCCTCCCCCTCCCACTTTCAAATCTCTTACTAGCTCTTCCTTCAGTTAGTCCTGACGAAGGGTCTCAGCCCGAAACGTCGACTGTACCTCTTCCTAGAGATGCTGCCTGGCCTGCTGCGTTCACCAGCAACTAAAGAGGGAAGTTGGGTAAGTACATTAGTGAGAAAGGAATATTAAGATTTGCTGATGGGACTGCTGTGTGTGATCTATGACTGTTTGTCATTCTGGTTATGTCTTCACTTTGCCAATGGGCCTGCCATGTGTGATCTATGACTCTACTGCCAAGCTACAATTCCATTGGTCGACAATCTTGACCCAATTGCATGTAGTCTACACAAATTTTTGCTGGTATCAATAGATTATTTAGTTGTGGCAATGATTACAGTCCTCATCAGATGCCCAGACATTGTCATCCATAAAACCAGCTTGATTGTCTGCTACCAAGTCCTGTTCACTCATCAGCATGGCTCATAGTGACTTCTGGGTAAGCAACATCTTGACCTTAAGAAAAATTATCCTTATTTTCAAATCCCTGGCTTCTCGACATCTATCTAATCACATCCTGACCTGTATCTCTGTGCTTCTCCAGTTTTAGACAATAGACAATAGGTGCAGGAGTAGGCCATTCGGCCCTTCGAGCCAGCACCGCCATTCACTGTGATCATGGCTGATCATCCACAATCAGTATCCAGTTCCTGTCTTATCCCCATAACCTTTGATTCTGCTATCTTTAAGAGCTCTATCCATCTCTTTTTTGAAAGCATCCAGAGACTTGGCCTCCACTGCCTTCTGGGGCAGAGCATTCCACATATCCACCACTCTCTGGGTGAAAAAGTTTTTCCTCAACTCCGTTCTAAATGGCCCACCCCTTATTCTCAAATTGTGGCCTCTGGTTCTGGACTCCCCCAACATCAGGAACACGCTTCCTGCCTGCAGCGTGTCCAATCCCCTAATAATCTTATGTGTTTCAATAAGATCCCCTCTCAGCCTTCTAAATTCCAGAGTATACAAGTCTAGTCGCTCCAATCTTTCAACATGTGACAGTCCCGCCATTCCGGGAATTAACCTTGTGAACCTACACTGCACTCCCTCAATAGCAAGAATGTCCTTCCTCAAATTTGGAGACCAAAACTGCACACAGTACTCCAGGTGTGGTCTCACCAGGGCCCTGTACAGCTGCAGAAGGACCCCTTTGCTCTTATACTCAATTCCCCTTGTTATGAAGGCCAGCATGCCATTAGCTTTCTTCACTGCCTGCTGTACTTGCATGCTTGCTTTCAGTGACTGATGTAAAAAGCGACCGATGTACAAGAACACCTAGATCTCGTTGTGCTTCCCCTTTTCCTAACTTGACTCCATTTAGTTAATAATCTGCCTTCCTGTTCTTACCACCAAAGTGGATAACCTCACATTTATCCACATTAAACTGCATCTGCCATGCATCTGCCCACTCACCCAGCCTGTCCAAGTCACCCTGCATTTTCATAACATCCTCCTCACATTTCACATTGCCTCCCAGCTTTGTGTCATCGGCAAATTTGCTAATGTTACTTTTAATTCTCTCATCTAAATCATTACTAAATCACTAAAACTAAATCATTTTTGCCTCTCTCATGTCCGCAGTTGCCAGTGCTTCACCATTGGTGATCATACCGGCAATTGCTAAATGGACGTGTTCTGGAATGGCTCCACTAAAGCCTCTCTGCCTTTCTTCTTTCTCTTCTTTAAAGGTAGTTCTTAAAACTTTCTTCTATGCTGAAATTTTAATCAACTGCCTCCATATCTTTATCTATGGTGGGTTTTTGTTTAAAGGCTCCAGTAAGCATTGGTAGATATTTTACCAGGTTGATGGTGTTTTATTAAATTCTTATCGCAGTGATAACAGATAAGTGCCAGTAGTATTCAGGGACAGGTACTACGGCCATTCTTCATCCGGGGTGCAGACGTTAAATAAGGAGTGTGTGTTTGCCTCAGCTGAACTTGTCTTTTTAACTGAGTGGCACACTGGGGAGAAGGAGTGGCAAAGGTGCCTCCGAAGAGGGCCAGTAAACCTGCGTGTCTGAAGCACAACACAGAGCTCAGCAACAACAGCATCTCCACTTGAGCAACATGTGCAAAGTGCCGGAGGTACTCAGCAGGACAGGCAGCATCTATGGAGGGGAATAAAGGTTCTGGCTTCTGCCCTCTTTTTATTCCAGTTCTGATGAAGGTTCTCGGCCAAAAATATTGACTATTTATTCTCCTCCATGGATGCTGCCTGACCTGCTGGGCTCCTCCAGTATCTTGTTCAAGATTTCCAGCATCTGCAGAATCTCTTGCGTTTAGATTAGATTAGATTAGATTCAACTTTATTGTCATTGTGCCGAGTACAGATACAAAGCCAATGAAATGCAGTTAGCATCTGGCCAGAAATGCAAAGAATAGGGTTATTTACAAAATAACTGTGAATAAAAAAGTGCTACAGCACACAAATATAAAAGTACTGAGACAGTACAATACGGATGCAATTCTGCTTAGCGCTGTGATGAGAGGTTCAGCAGGGTCACAGCCTCAGGGAAGAAGCTCTTCCTGTGCCTGCTGGTGCGGGAGCGGAGGCTCCTGTAGTGCCTACTGGATGGGAGGAGAGTAAAAAGTCCATGGTTAGGGTGAGGTGCATCCCTGATAATGCTTTTCGCCCTGCCCAGGCAGCGTTTATGGTAGTTGTTCTCAATGGTGGGCAATTGGGTGCCGATATTCCGCTGGGCAGTTTTCACCACACGCTGGAGTGCTTTGTGGTCCAATATGGGACAATTACCATACCACACTGAGATGCAGTTGGTGAGTATGCTCTCAATGGTACAGCGGTAAAAGTCCATCAGTGTCCTGGTACAGAGGTGAGATTTCTTGATGCTCCACAGGAAATAAAGGTGCTGTTGCACCTTTTTGATCAGGATGGAGGAGTTCAGGGACTAGGTGAGATCCTCGGACATGTGGACACCAAGGAATTTGAAGCTTGATACACGCTCCACTACAGCTCCATTGATGTAGATGGGGACATGAGTGTAGCTCCTAGCATGCCTGAATTCCACAATGATCTCCTTGGTCTTCTGGGTGTTAAGGGCTAGGTTGTTGTCGGCACACCATGCGGCCAGGTGCTGGACCTCGTCCTTGTAGGCCGTCTCATCATCCCCTCTGATCAGGCCAACCACCATGGTGTCGGCTGTGAGCTTGATTATGGAGTTAGAACCATGTATAGGAACGCAGTCCTAGGTGAAAAGGGAGTATGGAAGAGGGCTCAGCACACAGCCTTGAGGCACGCCGGTTTTAGCATCTTTTTGGATTCCTTCTGAGGATTCTCCTAGATCTGACCTTTGACTTCTGTAAAAAAAACTTTCTTACCTGTTAAGAATTATGAAGGATGTTGCTAAAACATGTGGGTAAAAAGGTATCTCCCACTGACAAAGAGGGCAGTCAGCAGAGGAGAGGAAGTAAAGCATCATTGCAAAAGAACAAGAGATGCGATGTGAGATCCTGGTGCACTGACTAGAGGAGCAATAGAGGAAGATTCAATATATATTTCTAGAAGAAAATTGGATGAATGTTTGGAAGAGTTGCAGGACCTTGAGGAGGTAAAATTATGGAGAACATTTTTCAAAGCCCTAGCGCAGACCTAATTCACTGAACAGCCTCTTGTGCCATATCATTCTGTGAAATGGTTGCACACAATGGTGAGGCAATGTGGGGAAGTGGTTGCACTTCAGGTGAACACATTGCCAGAACAGTTCTGTGGAATTTCTGCCTGAAGGCAGAGCTGCCAGACTGGTGGAGCCCCAAACCAAAGTATAGCCCTTCCATCTGGAGCCTCTTTACGCAGCCATGACCCAAAGGAACATGATCATTTGTGTTAGGATTGGGTGGAGTATCAAAAAGGAATTCCAGTGGCCTTAGGCCTGGGACAGGTTTGAATTAGCTAAGGTCAGCTCAGCGTGGAGTTGGATTGGCCTTGATTATTTTGGAACTGGGTCTAGTTTGGACAGGCCATGGTTAGTTCTGATTGGGTTTGGACTGGCCGTGATTAGCTAAGTTTGGTTTAGACTGGCCTCAGTCAGCACAGATCAAATTGCATTGGCCACGGTCAGCTTGGACTCCTGTTGAGTTTAGCTTGGCTGGGGTCGGCCGGTAGTTTGTTTAGATTGTCTGAACTTGGACATGGGTTGGATTTGGTCAGATCATATTGAGGTCAGGTTTAATTTTACACCTGAATGTCCGCTGTTGGCTGTGACGACAGTGCAGACACTTCGTGAATCCTCGCTGGTTCTAGCTGTTTGCCCCAGGTGCTTTGAACAAAAATTATTTAAATTCTGTGGGTGCTGTAGTGCAAATCAAACTCTTGTATCCAGATCGTTAGCTCTGACATTTGTGTCTGAGGCCTGTAACTAAACCACAGTGCTGCAACACTGTGGGTCTTTACCTGGTGGAACATCTCCCGTATTTTGGACTGGCTTTGTCTCTCACAGTGGGTGGTGAATATCTAGAACGAGGGCTGTGGAGGCTGTTTCTGGGGGCATTTAAAGAAAAAAGAGATACATGTTTTGAAAGATCAGGAAACAAGATAAGAGGCTGGACACTTAAAAATGAGATGTGGGAATATTTCTTCTCGGGAATTTTTTCCCACAAAAGCTTGTGCAGATCAGGTAATTTTTTAGATGTTCCAGCAATTGAAGGGTATATGTAGGAAGCACAGAGGAAAAGCTGAAACCAGCATAGATCAGCCCCAATCATGTTGAGTAGCAGGCAGACTTGAGGAGGCTGTGACCTTCGCGTGCTCCTATTCTCTTGTGAGTGCTGCAGTTTGGCCCATTGAACCTGAGTTGACAATGCATTGTCCTTTGTGATCAGACTGTTTATCTAAATGATGTGCAGGAGTGTTCCCAGGGAATGATTTATGGCAACTGTTTAGAAATAAGTATCTGTAATGCGGGTAAGTGCAGTCCCAGAGCATATGGGTTGATCCCTGAGCATCTGGTCAAGTGCAGTGACCCCCTGCTTTACGTGAGAGTGCCAGAAGTTTGATAGGAGGTGGTGTTGGGATTTTCCGGTCTTATTGAAGTGGCCTGATCACCACAGACAGTAATAATGTTCTTTCTCTCATGCCTGCTAGTTGTATTATGCACATCATTCAAGATCTCTGGTTTCTGCCATGATTTAGAAACACAGAAACATAGAAAACCTACAGCACAATACAGGCCCTTTGGCCCACAAAGTTGTGCCAAGCATGTCCCTACCTTAGAAATTACTAGGCTTACCTATAGTCCTCTATTTTACTAAGCTCCACATACCTATCTAAATGTCCCTTAAAAGACCCTATCGTATCCAGCAGCCCATTCCACGCACTCACCACTCTCTGAGTAAAAACTTACCCCTGACATCTCCTCTGTACTTACTCCCCGGCACTTTAAACCTGTGTCCTCTTGTGGCAACCATTTCAGCCCTGGGAAAAAGCCTGTGACTATCCACACGATCAGTGCCTCTCACCATCTTATACATTTGCTGCCTATATGTGAACAGTATATACATGTAAGGCCTTCATGGAATCTGTTCTCAGACTTCCATAGTGGCTGTATGAATCCCATTCGTGGCCGTTTTATCTCCAGGCCTGGCTATATGTCTGACTCAGGAGAGTCTGCTGAAGGTGGAAATCTTGAGTAGTACACAGGAAATGCTGGAGGATCGTGGCATTCCCTGTTATCCATCAAATCTGCACAAGCGGCATATATGGAAGGGAATAAACAGTTGACTCTCTGGGCTGAGACCCTTCATCAGGACAGGAAAGGAAGGAGGCAGAAAGCATAGAAGAAAGGGGGAGGAGTAGAAGCTGGCAGGTGATAGGTGAGACCAGGTGAGGGGGAAGTTGGGTAGGTGGGGGAGGAGGGAAATGATAGGTGGCAGAGGAAAGGAGCAGAAGGAGCAGGAATCTAATAGGGGAGGACAGTGGACCATGAGTAATGGAAGGAGGGGAAGCAGATGGACAGGTCATGTGGGGAGAGGTATGGACACCAGAGTGGGGAGAAGGAGGTGGGAAACAAAAAGGGTGTGGGGGGGAAAAACAGAAGGGAGTGGCTACCAGAAGTTCGAGAAATTGTTGTTCATTTCATCAAATTGGAGACTTTCTGATCTCTTACCTTTTGCACTCCATGATAATTAGCACATTCCAAATTGGAGCTGGCGGTATTAGTTCACATCTGTTCCCTGAGACCCTACAGCTACATCGGCCTATGGTCCTGTGATGTCTCCATTGCAAACTGCATCTTTCTTTCCCACTGCTCTTCCATATGCTCTCCATTCAATCACGTCTCCACTGACAGCCGTGTCTTCTGGTCCCTGGGCTCTGTGCTTTGGAATTCGCAGCATCAATTAATCTGCCTCTTTTCCCATCTCTTCTCCGTTAAGATGCTGCTTAAAACCTACAGTTTTTAAACAAACTCTTTGTCATCGGCCCTGATGTCACCTGTACCACTCAGAATAAGGAGGAACAGAGGGTCAGTTCCTCATGTTCCATCTTGGGAGTCTACAAACTGAAGGCCTGAACACTGAATTCTCCTGTTTTGGGGAGTTGCTCCCCCTGAATTATTTTAATCTCTTGTTCTCCACTCAGTTCCTCATAACCTAACCCAGGCCCTATCATCCTCTTTCCCTTCCTCTTCTTTCCTCTCCTGCTCCAATTTCCTTTCCTATCACACCTCCACCAGTCACCTTCTGGCCTCTGTTGCTTTTTCCACTCTTTCCTCTTCCATCTGCCAACCAACCTCCCTCACTTGGATCCACCTATTGTTTGCCAGAGCTTGCTTCACCGCTTTCCTCTGCCAGTTTATACTGTCTGTCTCTCCTCTGTTTCTCAATCCAGAGACATTTTTCCCAGGATGGAAATGGCTAATGCGAGGGGGCATGATCTTAAAGTGATTGGACGGAAGCATAGAGGGAACGTCAGGGGTAATTTTGTTTTAACACTGAGTGGTGGGTGAGCTGAACACACTGGCAGGGATGGTGGTAGAGGCAGATACATTAAGGACAATTAAGAGACTCTGAGATATTATCTGTAAGGGCCGCATGGGTTTCCTCCGGGTGCTCTAGTTTCCTCCCACAGTCCAAAGACGTAGCAATTAGTAGGTTAATTGGTCTTTGTAAGTTGTCCCGTGATTATGAGAGGTTTAAATTGGGGGCTGGGTGGTGTTGTTCGAGGGCTGGAAGGGCCTATTCCACGGTGTATCTCAATAAAGATGGGCACATACTGTAGGTGATAGAAAAATGGAGGACTATATAGGAGAAACACACATCAAAGTTGCTGGTGAATGCAGCAGGCCAGGCAGCATCTCTAAGAAGAGGTACAGTCAACATTTCAGGCCGAGACCCTTCGTCAGGACTAACTGGAGGAAGAGTTAGTAAGAGATTTGAAAGTGGGAGGGGGAGGGGGAGATCTAAAATGATAGGAGAAGACAGGAGGGGGAGGGATGGAGCCAAGAGCTGGACAGGTGATTGGCAAAGGGTATATGAGAGGATCATGGGACAGGAGGTCCGGGAAGAAAGACGGGGGGGGGGGGAACCCAGAGGATGGGCAAGGGGTATATTCAGAGGGACAGAGGGAGAAAAAGGACAGTGAGAGAAAGCATGTGTGTATAAAAATAAATAATGGATGGGGTACGAGGGGGAGGGGGGGCATTAGCGGAAGTTAGAGAAGTCGATGTTCATGCCATCAGGTTGGAGGCTACCCAGACAGAATATAAGGTGTTGTTCCTCCAACCTGAGTGTGGCTTCATCTTTACAGTAGAGGAGGCCGTGGATAGACATGTCAGAATGGGAATGGGATGTGGAATTATCATGTGTGGCCACTAACATCGACTTCTCTAACTTCTGCTAACGTCGACTTCTCTAACTTCCGCTAACGCCCCACCTCCCCCTCGTACCCCATCAGTTATTTATTTTTATACACATATTCTTTCTCTCACTCTCCTTTTTCTCCCTCTGTCCCTCTGACTATACCCCTTGCCCATCCTCTGGGTTTCTGCCCCCTTTCTCCCCGGACCTCCTGTCCCATGATCCTCTCGTATCTCTTTTGCCAATCACCTGTCCAGCTCTTGGCTCCATCCCTCCCCCTCCTGTCTTCTCCAATCATTTTGGATCTCCCCCTCCCCCTCCAACTTTCAAATCCCTTACTCACTCTTCCTTCAGTTAGTCCTGATGAAGGGTCTCGGCCTGAAACGTCGACTGTACCTCTTCCTAGAGATGCTGCCTGGCTGCTGCGTTCACCAGCAACTTTGACGTGTGTTGCTTGAATTTCCAGCATCTGCAGAATTCCTGTTGTTTGCGACTATATAGGAGGGAAGGGTTAGGTTGATCTTGGAGTATGTTGAAAGGTTGGCACAACATCGTGGGCCAAAGGGCCTGTACTCTGCTGTTACGTTCTGTGTAGTGTCAATCATCCATTTCCCTCCACGGATGCTCCCCTCCCCGCTTAGTTCCTCCAGCATTTTGTCTGTTGCTCCAGTGTCTGCAGTCTCTTGCATCTTGAGAACGAAGGACTTTCATTTCTTTAGTGCCTTCCCAGTGCCCTTCACATCCAATGAACTGCTGTTGCTGTTCAGCCAGTTTATGCATAGCAATCTCCCATGTGATAATGACCAGGTAGGTTCAGATATTACATTTAATGAGGAATCAATATTGTTGGGATTTATTTGTAATAGTGACCCTGCTGGCAATCACCTGGTGTACTGCTTCCTTGTTACTGCACCTGGATCTTGAAATGCAGGAGGGTCCTGAACTCAGTTTTCAGACTCTGAGGCATAGGGTGACACATGCCTCTACAGCTCTGTGGGCTGACTTACTATTGACAAAGACTGGCATGCTGGTGGTGTGAATAGAGTGCTGTTGTTTAGAGCTGGACTGATGTAAAAATGTATGGTTTACATAAGATGTATTCAAGATGCATTGACTGCCAAGGAATTCTGACTTGCAGTAGCAGGCATGAAATAAGAGTGCTTCGGATGTGAGTTATGATCTGATTCACATTGGATTGTGTGGTATGTTGATTTGATGGAAAGGCATTACAATATTGTTGCTACAGAGCTGGAGTTGTTCATTTTAAGATGTGTATTGGCTTGTTGCTGTTGTGTGGAGGTGCTGTGGGAATCTCAACAGAACCTAGCAGTTCTGATGCATAACTAGTCACTGTTGTAACCTAACACAATGTGCAGGCTGAATTACAAAAACCTGGTGTGGGGTGTAGTTTGCTACAAATACCAATTCCTTCAACTCTATTGTCAGGTTTCATGCCAGTTAGTGGTGTAGTGTCATCAGCACCTGACTTTGAGGTGGTTGGTCCTGAGTTCGAATCCGGCCAGCTCCTTGCACGCTTTCCATCGTGTTGGGTTGAGCGTCGAGCTAGCAACTTGGCTTTGTAAAATACAGTCAAATGCTACAGAAACGGCATAAAGACGTGAAAAGGAACAACAACAATTATCGTCCTTGCAGTGAACATCTTATCCTCCTTCCAATGTTCCCATACTTGTGAATTAATCATCCATTAAACTCACCATGCGTTATGTATAGTAACTCTAAAGCTATGTGTGCTTTTATTATAATATTTAATGTAGGGGAGATCAGGGCAAGGATTTGCTAAGGAGGTGTGTTGAGGAAAAAGCCATGGGCAGCACTGCATCTGTGTCTGTCTGCCTCTGTATCCATGTGTGTGCTAAACTGCTGGAGAAGGATTGGAAATCCAGTAATCTTGCACAGGGACCTGACTCTGTCATGACCATGTGGTAACTGCCGTGCCACATCTATCCACAAAAACAAACTGACACAAGCATCCCCCACTCCTTAGAAATGGAGTGGAAAGAAGTCATCCTCAATTGCAAGGGACTGTGTGAGAAGAGGCGAATTTGTTAGTGACCACTCTTGTCTGAAGACTATTAAATAAAAGCATGTTGATTCCTTCAAAAAACTCGATGTGATTTTGTAAGTGTGCAGGTTTTTAGAAAAAAATCCTGTTTATTTCTCTTTCACATTCTCTCCTTTTAAATCATATTTCTTTTTGTATCTCATTTATCTTTAATTCATTTTATTTCCTCCTTACTTTATTGACCCTGATATATCATTGGCTGTGGAGGTAGACTGTTCTTCCTACTGTTCACTGGGATCCAGATTTTGTTACCATCGCTGCATTTTTAGCCGCTCACGATCCCAGCAACTCTGTGGAAATTTTTTTTAGTTGAACGACACAAAAACAAGTCAAGGAGGACTCACCAGGAATTTGACAGAACAGTAAACTCTGGCCAATGTGTTTGAACTGATCTCCTGGCTGCTTTTGTCAAAGAAAATATTGCCCTTTACCACACCACACTTCATGTGAGCTGCAGGAGTGCGAAGGAGAGAGAGTGAGGTTGTTTAAATTATTGCGTATCCCCTGGTTGTGGCTGTAATGGCAGGGACAACCCTACAGATACCCTATTGTCTCTAGTGTGAAGTAAAATGGGAATTACTAGAGCAGTATTCCAGATCATGGAGTTAGATCCCAGGATCTGTGGCCTTTCTCAAACTGCCTGTTATCTGCCACCTGCATACAATTTTTCCCCCCATAAACCCTTGAGTTCCAACTGTACGCCTGTATGACAAGTAGTATACACAGGGGAACACACTCAAAATGCTGGAGGAACTCAGCAAGTCGGGCAGCATCTATGGAAGGGAATAAACAGTTAATGTTTCAGGCTGAGACCCTTTATCAGGACTGGAAAGGAAGGGAGCAGAAGCCATAATAAGAAGGTGGGGGATGGGAAGGAGTACAAGTTGTCAGACAATAGGTGAAATGAGGTGAGTGGGAAGGTGGGTGTGTTGGGGGGGGGAGGATGAAGTAAGAAACTGGGAGGGGATAGATGGAAGAGGTAAAGAACTGAAGAAGATGGAATTAATAGGAGAGGACAGTGGACAATGGAAGAAAAGGAAGGAGGAGGGGAATGAGAGGGAAGTGATGGGTAGATGAGGAGAAGGGATGGGATGAGAGGGTAAACAGAATGGGGAATGAAAAAAGAAAGGGGAGGGAGAGAAATTATCAGGAGTTAGAGAAATCAAAGTTCATGCCATCGGGTTGGAAGCTTGTGGGACAACATAGGAGGTGTTGCTTCTCCAACCTGAGTTTGGTCCAAGTTTGGTGAGTCTGAATGGGACATTGCTCGTATCCACGAGCATGTGAATGACTGGAAGATGTAGATGTAATCAGTCAGAATGTTACAGTAAATTAATACTTTTTTAAAAAAGACTGCAGATACTAGAAACCTAAAATAAAGGGTTTCGTCTAAGTTTGGTGTGTTTTGCAAAGTTCAATGAGCTGTGTCTTCTGACATGCATTCTGTTTAAAGTACCCTTTAGTCCATCTGGGACACCAGTAGACAGACAGACAAACCTACAGTACCTGCAATGGTAAGAATCAAATGCCAGCCAGTCGTACACTCTGAGGAAAAGACAGTTACAAATGGTTCACTCTGATACTGTAATTCTTACTATTTTGTAAAAATATTCATGATCCTTTTGAATTCTAATTAGAAAAGTCTCACACATCGACACTTAATATATTGAACATTATGTAAGTTTAGCATTATATTTAATCAAATTGCTTATTCCCATCTGTTGAGCTCCTCCAGCACATTGTGTATATTGCTCTAGATTTCCAGCATTTACAGTATCTCTTGTGTCCGAGCATTATAAAGTACTTGTTTTCTCTTTGTACATTTGCCTCTCTGGTCTTTTCTGGCTGTTTTAGCCCTTGTGGACTGTCCTTATTACTTTTCCATCTTGTTTCATCTGAATGCCCTCTGATCTTTCCTTGTGCCTTCACATATCTCCTCTTTGCTTTGACTGCTCTTTGTGGTACAGGAACAAGTGCCTGGAGATGCTTTGCCAAAGCTCAAAGTTCAAAGTAAATTTATTATCGAAGTATGTTTATGTCACCCTGTACTACCATGAGATTCATTTGCTTGCAGGCATTCACAGTAGAATAAAGGAATGCAATACAATCAACCAAAAACTACACGTGAAGACTGATGAACAACACAAAATGTACAAAATAAGACAACTGTGCAAATGCAAAAAAAATTAAATAAGTAAAGAAATAATACTGAGACCATGAGAAGTAGAGTCCTTGAACATGAGTTCATAGGTTGTGTTCAGTGATCAGTTCAGTGTTGAGGTGAGTGAATCAATGCTAGTTCTCGAGCCTCATGGCTGAACGGTAACAACAGTTCCTGAACCTGGTGGTGTGGGACCTAGGGTTCTTGTACCTCCTTCCTGATGGCAGGAGCAAGAAGATAGCATGACCTGGATGATAGATGCTGCTTTCTTGTGGCAGTACTCATTGTAGATGTGCTCAATGGTGTTGAGGACTTTTCCTGTGATGGGCTGGGCTGTATTCACCACTTTTTGTAGGCTTTTGCATTTGTGGGCATTGGTGTTTCCATGCCAGGCTGTGATGTAACTAGTCAGGATACTCTCCATTGTGCATCGATAGAAGTTTGTCAAAGTTTTTGATGACGTGCCAAATCTGCACAAACTTCTAAGAAAGTAGAGGTGTTGCCTTCTTTGAAATGACACCTGCATGTTGGTCCCAGGAAGGAACCTCTGATATGATAACACCAAGGAATTTAAAGTTACTGACCCTCCCTCTTCTCATGCCCTCATGATGACTGGCTCATAGACCCCTGTTTTCTTCCTCAGTTTGCCTTTGCGAAGGAGGGAACAGACTGAAATTTTCAAGTTGATGATCTTTCCTCAAAGCTGGGAAATGCCTGGTAGACATTGTGATGTTTCACTGGTGGAGGATTCTCCTACAAAAGGACATTGTTATAAGGGGGCAGTCATTTAAGATGGAGGTGACCAGGTATCTCTTCTCACAGAGAGAGATGAATGTCTGCGGTTCTCTACTTCATACAATTATAGCGACTGGATTAAATACATAACACTTCTCTCTGCTTACCATAAACTCCAACTGAATTGTCCCCATTCAGGCCTTCAGGCCTAAAGATTTAATCACTGTGGAAAATTCTAACTCGTGGGATAACGTTTTTCCTGACTGGTGGGGGTATCACACTGCTTGGCAGGAGAGAGATGTGGCTGTGAAACACTCTCAGGTTATGGGGCCTCCTCTGGGGTGATGGTAAGAGTTTACTTTGGGACTGCAGGAAGTGGTTCTGACAGCCCTGGACACCTTTCTTCTCTAACAATTGACTCTGTTCTCCTCAACTGCTTGATGTGTCATCCCCATATGACAGCAGATACAATCTCCACTGTGTAGGTGAGTGGTCCAGTTCTGTCCTTAATCTTTCCGAGTGCCCACTTTTGATCATCTCTGTAGTTCCTCGCCATCACTGCTTGTCCAACCTTCGAACATCCTGTTTTGAGGACTCCCCAGTTTGCCTCTGTTATTTTCCTGGATACTCCTTCTGAGATTGGGTTTGAGGAGATCCAAGCATGAGCATAAGGGACGACTGGGGAATGGCCCCTTCCTGAAGAAGCATGTGCGGCACTGTTTTTTTTCACTTGACCATTTCTTGCTGTCCCTTTTTGTAACTCAAGCATCACTGTGCACTTCAACAGTTCCGTTGTTGTCTCGGGTTCATTTAAAACTTCTTTGTCACCACTGTTAAGTTTTGTAACTGCGAAACATAAAACTAATGGAAAGGAAAGCAAGGGAGTGCAGAATACATGTACGATAGTTTCACTTTTACTTTAGCAAGACCCTGAAATATGACATGGTGCCATGATGACATATACCATTCACGTACTTTTACATACAGCCCCTAATGAATTTTGTAAACAACAAAGAATGTTTAATGAAATTATATGTTTACAATACTTTCTCAAATATTACAGAAATATTCAATGGACAACATAGATCACTGAAGGTATTGAAAGAGGAGGGAAAGATCAGGGAATTAATATCCATAGGCAGTTGGCACAGTCAAGTCAAATCACTTTTTATTGTCATTTCAACCATAACTGCTGGTACAGGACATAGTGAAAATGAGACAACGTTTTCCAGGACCATGGTGCTACATGAAACAGTACAAAGACTACACTGAACTACGTAAAGAAAAAACACAAAAACTACACTAGACTACAGACCTACCCAGGACTCCATAAAGTGCACAAAACAGTGCAGGCATTACAATAAATAATAAACAAGACAATATGCACAGTAGAGGGCAGTAGGTTGGTGTCAGTCCAGGCTCTGGGTATTGAGGAGTCTGATGGCTTGGGGAAAGAAACTGTTACATAGTCTGGTCGTGAGAGCCCGAATGTTTCGGTGCCTTTTGCCAGATGGCAGGAGGGAGAAGAGTTTGTATGAGGGGTGCGTGGGGTCCTTCATAATGGTGTTTGCTTTGCGGATGTAGCGTGTGGTGTAAATGTCTGTGATGGCGGGAAGAGAGACCCCGATGATCTTCTCAGCTGACCTCACTATCCGCTGCAGGGTCTTGTGATCCGAGATGGTACAATTTCCGAACGAGGCCATGATACAGCTGCTCAGGATGCTCTCAATACAACCTCTGTAGAATGTGGTGAGAATGGAGGGGGTGGGAGATGGACTTTTCTCAGCCTTCGCAGAAAGTAGAGATGCTGCTGGGCTTTCTTTGCTATGGAGCTGGTGCTGAGGGACCAGGTGAGATTCTCCGCCAGGTGAACACCAAGAAATTTCGTGCTGTTAATGACCTCTACGGAGGAATTGTCGATGTTCAGTGGAGAGTGATCGCTCCTGAAGTCAACAACCATATCTTTTGTTTTGTTTATATTCTGAGACAGGTTGTTGGCTCTGCACCAGTCTGTTAGCTGCTGCACCTCCTCTCTGTATGCTGACTCATCATTCTTACTGATAAGACCCACCACGGTCGTGTCATTGGCGAACTTGATGATGTGGTTTGAGCTGTGTGTTGCAAAAGGCACAGAAGGGGAACTGAGGCCTTGGACAGGCCAGCCATGATTCTATTGAATGGTGAGGAACTAGGTAGCCAACTCTTGCTCTTATTTTCTTGAAGCAATAACAGAAATGCTACTTGCCCAGTTTTGTCATTTTAATCTCACCTGCCTTCCTTTCCTTCTTGCATCAAACCCTCCTCACTCAAAGCAGAATCTGTTTAACATTCCACGTTGAGGGCCCTACAACAGAATTAAGGGAGCAAGTAGGTGTAGGCAGTAGAGAAGGTGGGGGAGGACAATTGTGGAAACAAAGGGAATGTCTGTAATAGTGTGAAATGATGTGACCATTGAATGAATGGGCGCTCCTTTGTCAGTGTAATGTTTATTCCTCCCATTCCCCACCCCTACTCCCCACCCTCACTGAGACCTACTAGCTTCCTCTTTCCACAATTGACTGGTTGCTTCTTCCACAGATACTGCCCGATTGGCTGAGTTTTTCCACCATTTCTGTTTCTCTTTCAGATTCCAACACCTGCAGTTTGATTTGTTTTCCTGTGTTTTGTTTTGAGTGTGAGAAAGGTTTGCAGCAAGAAGAGAAAAGCAGAAGGAAAGGAAGGTAATATGGAAGGCAGTTGAGATAAGACGACAAAACCAGGGTGGGTATAGGACGGTGGAAAGAAACAAGAGATGTACAAACCAGCGACAGAGCTACATCACTGGTTCCACATCCTTACCACCATTTGCACAAGAATGGGTTTTGCTTGTATTCCAGCATTTATTAATAGTAATCTTGGATTTGTGTTCCTGGTGAAGTTGTCTGTATGTGAAGCATGAGGATAGAAGAATATGGATAAGAGTGAAATATGAGCTGATGGATTTCTCCACCTACTACCTCAGATTTTACTGAAGTATTTCAGGTTACATATATTTTCAGGCAAGAGTATTTCTACAGCATCTGTTATGACTTGAGCGCTGCCCCCAGTACGGCCTTGGACTGTGTTGGTTGTTAACATAAATGATACATTTCACTGTATGTTTCAATGTACACGTGATAAATAAATCTGAATCTGGATTACCATGCAAAGCGTTAAGATCTCTCGGGTCTTTTTCTAAGACAAATCACTGGAGGCTGAGTGATTGCATTTGTCTAAATGCTCAGCTCTACAGGTAGTGATGAAATTCATCCCGTGAGTGGTTTTCTTCAGCATGGAAAGTGTTAAATGAACTACATTGGAATCTAAAGCTAGATAGGATGTCTGCAACCTAGGCAGCTAGCAGCACTAATTGAAGCCAATTGAGGGCTATATCCATGTGTGGGGTGAAGCCACCATCATTACTGACTGGTGGATGTCTCCCCAGTTCATCACAAAAACCAACCACCCCTCCACTAACTCCGTCTACTCTTCTCGCTGCCTCAGGAAAGCAGTCAATACAATCAAGGACCCGTCATTCGGTCATTCTCTCTTTCTCTCCTCTCCTGTCAGGCAGAAAGCATGCATGGCCAGGGTAAAGGACAGCCTCTGTCCCACTGTTATCAGACACTTGAAGGCCCTCTCATGTGCTAAAATGAACTCTTGATCTCCAAATTTACAGTAAGCCAGCCGGTGGTGTGGTGGTATCAGCACCAGACTTCAAGGTGAATGCTCCTGGGTTCGAATGCTCCCGGCTCCTTGCAGGCTTTCCATCCGTGCGGGGTTGAGCGTTGAGGTAGCAAGTCAGCCTGGTAAAAAGACACAGCAAGGTTGCCGCCCGATGTGTCACAAGGCACAGAAAGAAACAACAACTAATTGACAGCACCCTGTGATGAGCATTGTACTTCATTTTCTCTGCCACTGTAACACTATATTCTGCATTGCTTTCTTTTCACCCCCTCAACATACTTGAGAATGACACGCTCTACCTGAATGGCATGCAAATGAAAGCTTCTCCGTCATGTCTCAGTGACATTAATCATAAACAAAACCAAGAGTTCTATTCAAATGGGAGGTAGATTTTTAACGGGGCTGCATACATCAGAAATTGAATGTTCTGTTTGAGATTTAATCTGCACATATTGCACTGTAAACACAAGAAATTCTGGAAATGCAGGAAATCCAGTGTAACATATACAAAATGTTGGAGGAACTCAGCAGATCAGGCAGCATCTACGGAGAGGAATAAGAAGTTGAGGTTTTGGGCTGAGGCCCTTCATCAGGCATGATGAAGACGTTAGATCTTGTCACAAAATGTCTACGCTGTATCCTGATGCGAGATTTTGATCCAAAATGTGGACAGTTCCTTCCCCCTTCATTGATGCTCCTTGACTGCTGAATTGCTCCAGCAGATTGGGAGTTGCTGCAGATTCCAACATCTGCAATCTCTTGTGTCTCCATCAAAACCTTACACACCTCAATATTATATCAATGTAGGTAATGATCAAGCTGGTGTTTCTTCCAGACTTGGACTTCTTGTGGTTGTCCTCTTGAATCCAGGTCTATGTAGTTCACTGCATCACAACATCCAATTAGCCACTTGTTTTCACAGGCTGTCAGGATATTTTCAATACAGCATTAATATTTTGAATAATTTGAATTCGTCACCTTCACTCCCAATAGATTCTCTTTAATTGTTTCTTTTCCATTGATAAATTACAGTATTGATCTGTAACCTCCAGGATGTATGACTTTTATCTTTTATTCACCCTTCCATATAAAAGGATTTAATCTCACAGAATTGGCTTTGCTCCACGAAGTACTTTATAACAAGGCCTTCTTTGTTTGTGATTCCTTCATCGATACATTTAAACTTGACTGTTCCAAGATCATGCCAGCCATTAAGTTTACCAGCCCTTGTAAATTTGATCACACCAAAAACTCTGCTGTCCAGGTCCCAAGTCCTCTTTCTCCCATCGCCTCATTGGCTTTTTGGCCTACACTGGATTTCAGTTTGGGAATGCCTTGATATTATAACGAAGTATAATATTTCGGCTGTAACAAAACCCAATTTCCCTCGGGATCAATAAAGTATATCTATCTATCTATAATGTTTAATTTTCCTAACTCAGAATCCTCCATGTTACTCAGGCCACAGGGCACACTAATAAAAGCATACTGGTTATCTTTGATTTTATTGTCCCAAGCTCTGGAATTTCATCACTAACCTTCCCCATCTTTCTTTCTTAAAGGTTCTCCTTAAAACTTGTTCCTTTGACCCAAATTTTGGTTATCTGTCCTGACATGTACTCTGTAGCTATTTTATTAGGTACACCTGTACATTAATGCAAATATCTAATCAGCCAATCATGTGGCAGCAACTCAGTATATAAAAGCATGCAGGTATGGTCAAGTGGTTCAGTTGTTGTTCAGACCTAGCATCAGAAAGGGGAAGAAATGTGATCTAAGTGACTTTGCTTGCAGAGAGTGGCGTGAAAAGCAAAAGAAAAATCCAGTGAGCGGCAGTTCTGTGGGTGAAAACATCTTAACAATGAGAGAGGGGGAGGAGGAAGATGACCCAACTGGTTCAAGCTGACAGCAACTCAAATAACCACACATTACAACAGTGGTGTGCAGAAGATCACAGCACACAACATGTCGAGCCTTGAGGAGGGCAGCCAGCAGAAATCACATACACTGAGTGGCCACTTTATTAGGTATAGAAGATACCTAATCAGGTGGCCATTGAGTTAGTGTAGAGTAATTTAAGGTTGATCACACAGCTGTGAATTGCCTTGGGATGCAAAGACACCGAATGGATGACAGATGCTGTTGTGCCATCGATAATACACAACATCTCAGTAGAAGATGTGAGATCAAACGTAGAAACACATTAGACTGGAATATTGGTGAAAAGGAGAGCATTTAATTTCTTCAAATATTTTGATTGGGATTTACAGAGTTATAGCACACCTGGATTCAAATGAATTTATAGAAATGCACTCATTTTGAGGTTTGATAACATTTAAAGCCTTGGTTTCTATTGCAGGCTATAAAACCTAGATCAGACCTTTGTTTGTTATTGCATCAGTGCCTTGTACTAAGCCAACAGCAACATTTTTTTTGCTGGGAGGGGAATGAATGATACAAGGTAATTGGCAAATAAATAGGAAGGAAATTGGGAGCTTTTTTTTACTCAGGGAAATCATGATCTGAAATAATAAAATTGGCTGAAGCAGATTCAATTGAAAGTCTCAAGGGAGTTGGGTAATATTTTGGATAAAAGAATACTGTGCTATGCTGCTAGAACAAAGGAGAGATGGACTGATCTGATGCTGAATACGTTTTATGTGTCCCACAGACGGAAAATGCTTTCTCTACAATACTTCTATTTGAAAATGGAACTTTAAATGGTTTGGTGAAATGGTCAGCTGAGCCCCTCCCATGATACAACCAAGTAACAAAGCCCCCACTGTTGAAATCCTAATGCATGCAGCCTCAGCTCTGCACTGAAACTGTGCTTGGAAGTAACGGACTGTGAGAGTGTCATTGGTACTGATACTGGTTTGTAGTTGTCACACTTTCCATGATACAGTGGAAAAACTTAGTTTTGTAAGCCATCCATACAGATCCTCTCAAAATGTAAGTATTTTGAGGGAGTACAAGCAGAAATCAACAAAAGAGTGCAGAATGGTGCTACATATAAAAAGAAAGTGCACTGCAGGTGGACAATAAAGGTGCAAGAGCCATAACAAGGTAGATTCTGAGGTAGGAAGTTCGCCTTTACAAGGTGCTTGTTCCAGTTTCATATCATTGGGATAGAAGCTCCCCTTGACCCTGGTGTCACAAGTTTTCAAAGTGATCGACATTATTTTATGAAGGTGATGAGTTAATTTTTCCATTGATAGAATCTGGCCTGGTGGAACTTTAGAAAGTTGCCCCTATTCCTAATATTCCATGAGACTTCATTTTGGAAGGGGTGAGCTTTTTCTCCAGCATTTCCACTGATTATTTGATTTCAGGGAAGGTTCTGAGTGATGTCACATGGAAACTATTGCTATAGGGCAGGGGTGGCAAACCTACAGTATGCATGCCCAGGATGGCCGACGAAAAAAATGTATTGGGATATGGTGTGCGGTGCATTTCATCAAATCTTTAAACCCTACCCATAATAAAAAGATGTGTAATGATTATCTTTACTGCCAAATGGAGCAGCAAGTTTCATTACAGCCTAAGAGCAATGAGATGTTCTCAGCGGCTTGATGCCAGCAAGAGTACACATGACATTAGGTGATACCTCTGAAATCCTCAGGGCTGGTGTACACATCAGTATTTGGACAGTGGATTTTTGGACCAGCTGATGTTGGCTTTGCTCTGCTTATATTTTTTCTTCTGTCGTTGTGAGTGAACACTGGATATTCAGTGATAATAAAGGTAAAAGCTGTATTTGGTTTAGTGCCGCCATGAATATTTATTTTTCAATCATTTTTTAAAAGATTAATATTAATAATTTTGAACAGATTTCTAAAATGCTTGATTTCAATCAGTCTCGTATACTTTTATTAATTGTAAAACAATGAATGCATGTAAATAAGTAACAGGGCTCATCTTTTTCCCTCAGATTGTCCATAATTATTATTACTAATTCATTAATCAATAATAATCTCTGCTCAAAATTACCATTATGCACAAAATAACTTTTTCAGAATATTATTGCTAATTTGGACACACACACTCTCAAAAAGGATCGCCACCCCTGGAAAGCATGTCTAGAGTTTAATTATAGAGAATGATTTTTCATGACATGTAAGACGTACAATATATAATGACTGAGTAGGCAGTGTTTCTGTTGCCTGCGCTTGTCGGTTCAAATTCCACTTCAGGGATTTAAATGCATAGACCTTTTAGAGTCATAGAGTGTGGAAATGGGGTTCTTGGCCTACTGAATCTACGTTTACTCTAAACCCATTTTTTTAAAGTTCTTCCCACATTCTCATTACCCCCAGATTCACACCTACACCTTAGGGGTCATTTGCAGAATAAAGAGTCGAGGTTTTGGGGTGAGACCCTTCATCAGGACTGGAAAGGAAGGGGGGAGAGGTATACAAGTTGGAGAGTGATAGGTGAAGCCAGGTGAGAGGGAAGGTAGGTGGATGGGGGAGGAGGGGATGAAGTGAGAAGATGCTCTTTACCCTTTCCACCTTAACAAGCTCCTGAACAGTCAGGTGTGGCTTACCCATTGAAAGAAATTTCTCACCGTACACCACACGCTCTGCACTGCACCTGGATAGCAGCACCTTGGTAAGTCAGAAAAACTGCTACCTTTTTTCCTTCAGGAATCTTCTCTTTTTTTTATTAAGAGCAGAAGAAAATATTCTACTCTTGGATAAAATGTATCTCTAATCAATTTTTGCAATGCTGCTTGTGGGAATTTGCTGTGTACAAATTTCCTGCATTACACTAGTGACTACATTCATACCAATTTCTCCAGAGCAGTAGGGAATGGGTTGGGCATGAATCAGATTAGTACACTTTGGGAGTTTTCTTTCAATGATTATCGTTAGTTTGGCCAGTGTTGAGTATTTTCTGTTACACAGATAAAAATTCTAAGCAAACTGCAACAAGGACCTTAAATAATACCTGATCAGAATTGTGCTTTGCTGCTCCCTATCAATCTGAAACCCTCTCCTCCTCTCACCCTCCCCTTACCCCAGCTCCTTTCCTGTTTAGAGTTTTTCTCTTTATTTTTCTCTCTCTCTCTTTCCATTGCTCCCTTTTTAAACACAAGGGAACCAATTATATGGCAAGGCATAATGACTGTTTTAGTTTTTTAACTGTCTCCATTATGGCCGCTCTTTGCTTCTTGTAATAGATTAACCATTACCCAAACAATGACAAATAAGCAATGTTCGAGACCTGCTTGTCTTCCCAGAAAGGGGCGTGCAGTTGAATTTTAACCTGTGCATTTTAACCTAGTGTGAAGCTGCGATCTACCTAATGTAGGAATCAGCTTTAATCAATGAGTACACACCAGTGTTAATTTGGGAGGCTCTTTTGGTGAATATGAAAGGTAACTGAGGGTGGAGTTGGCAGGGGTGTGGGTGGTTCCACTGGTCAGTGACTGGGGTTAGGGAGGGAGTAGTGTGGGTCTAACTGCATTAATTATTCTTCTCAATCTTTTTGAATAAGTGCAGTAAGTATTCAGGCGTTAGGATTAACCTTTGTACTCTGACCTGTTAACAGACTGACCTGAAAGCAGAATTTGCAAACATATTGAATGGTTTCTTTAATGTTTTTCAGCCTGTTTAGTATGGATCAAGGCTGGGGTATGCATGACTAATGTCAGGAGTAGTCTGCAAAATTGATTTGAAAGTAATATTGGCCACATTTGCCCCACCCAATGTATGACGATTTAAATTAATTGGGAAATGATACAAAGGTGAATTCCTTGTAAATGTGATACTGTAGGCTGTTCATTTTGTGGAGGTTTAGCAACGTCTAAAATAGTGGCAGGAATTTCTTTTCTATTTAAAAAAAACTCCAATCCAAGGAATTTTCATTTTTGTTGTTAATCATTTCTTTAGTTTCTAAAATTGTGACTAAAGAGCAGGTCAGAGCTGGGCATCCTGAGCGTGTCCCTGTCTTCCTGAATCTGCACAATTTCACTGTTACAAGGGACAAGCCAGGAATATGATGGATAAGCTTCACTTGCCTATATGTCTGTAAAATAATGTCCGTACAGGATAAAGTGACCTACTTAATTTGGACTCCAAACATTCATTTCCTCCATCAGTAGTGCTCAGTGGCAGTAGCATTTACAAAATATACTGCCGTTACTCACCGCGGTGACACGACAGCATATTTCAATCTCGCCAATTCTTAATGACCACAAACTCTTAATGACTTGGACATTAAGAGTATCATGGCTTGCAGCGGGATCTGGATCAGCTGGAAAAATGGGCTGAAAAATGGCAGATGGAACTTAATGCAGACAAGTGCGAGATGTTGCACTTCGGTAGGACCAACCAAGGTAGGTCTTACACGGTGAACAGTAGGGCACTAAGAACAAAGGGATCTGCGAATACAGGTCCATAATGCACAGAAGGAATATGGAGCACTATGGTCCTGGTGCAGGTTGATGGGAGTAGGCAGTTTAAGTGGTTTGGCACAGACTAGATGGGCTGAAGGGCTTGTTTCTGTGCTGTACTCACATATGGTTTATGAACACAAGAAAGGTTGCTTGCTCATCCATAGATTAACAAAAGAACCAGAGATGAAGAAATGAATCTTTTCTCACTCAGCAAGTTGTTATAATCCAGTACCCCATCTCTATTAGGATGATACACTGGCGACTTTTAAAGTACGATTAGATAAGTTCTTGAAATAGAGACACTTCAGATGAATATAGGTCTACGACAGTCAAATAGGATTAATTGCAGTGTTCTACGAAGAGGCAAGCACTAACATGACAGGCCAAGTTGGCAGCCTCTTGTGCAATATTGCGCTGTGATTCCTATACCCTACCCCATTGAAGCTGAAACTGATCAACCATTCCCCAGGACCTGAGAGGAGGTGAAGATCAATCAGAAAATATACTTCCTCATTTATTAATCTAATGCTAATAAATAACCTCATATCATTAAAATGCATGTGCCCTTTAATTTAGTACATTATAACTTGTTTATATGTGGTAGATTGCTGAATCAAAACTATTTGACTATTCTTGCATTTTCATACACCGATAGGAAAAGATGCTGATTGGTGAGTTAAATTGGCCACTGTAAAATTGCCTCTAGAGTCTAGGTGAATGGTTGAATCTGTAGAAGGATGTAGCAGAACTTGAAAGGGATTATTATACTGTAGCTTGAAAGTTCAAAGTACATTTATTATCAAAGTATATAACCAGTGTATCTTAGTGATATAATGATATAGGTCACCATGAAACCCGTTCAAAGAAAAACATCAGCCCCTCCCACCATGCTCAAAACAAAACAAATCACGCATGGCAACAAAAAAATGAGCGAAACGCAAAATCAAGAGGTGTATTTCAGTTCAGCTCAGTGTTCATTATCTGCAGGCCGCCCCAAATCAAAGACTGCCGAAAATAGGTAAATGGGTGATTGATGACTGGTGCAGACTTGGTGGGCCAAAGGGTTTTATCCCATGCTGTATCCTTCTCTGACCCTATGTTTGCAGTGTGCTTTCCACAACTTTACAATGAAACAGCTGCATTTTCACTGTAATAAGACAATAGTTGTAGCAGACAGGTTGTGCTCAGCAAGCTTTCACAAACTTTAAGATTCAAAATTCAAAATCCAAGTTTCAAAGTTATCTAGAAGCATAAAGTGAAATGCATCATTTCCATTAGCAATTAATACACTCGAAGTTGTGAATGGGGCAGTCCACAAGTATTGCCACACATTCCGGCGCCAACATAGCATGCCCACGATGCTTGTTAGAACAACACAGAAACACAAGAAGCAACAAACAGCAGCAGCAAAAGCAAACCCCATTCAGCCTCCAGCGGACACAGATTCAGGCCTCCAGACACTGGGCTTTGACCACCCCAGTGGACTCGCAGAGATTTGCAGACTCGGCTCCAGTCAACGGATCTCTACATCCCGACTTCCAGTTCGTCCTTGGGCCTTGATCCTTGGCATTGTTCCCAGGAGATGCCGATTACCAAAGGCTGAGCCTCACAATCTGGGATCAGCAGTGGCAGGAACCTAAACATCAGGCGTTGAACTCCAGCTTCAACGATTCATGAACCCAGGGAGTTATTGGAACTTGTTCCTCGGAACTCTGACACTGGACCACCCCCCACCCTCCCGACAATTCACTGACCTGTGGGGGGAGAGTAGCCTTTGTCCAATCTCTGCGGGTCTGACATCCAAAATCCAACTACAGATGTCTTAACGTTCATGTTACACATCTTTGAAAACGGAGCAGAGACATGGACTCTGGCCTGACCTCTAATCCCCCACTTCCATGTTCATAAAGTCCTTATCTGATCCCTAACTCTCCTCTCTGTCCCCAAAACAAATCTTAGAACCTAAAAAAAAACAATTAGAAAATAACAATTAAGTAGTAGCTAAATCTCAGCTGTGACACAATGGATGTCACAGCTCGGCACCATCATGAACTATCTTTTTACGTATTTAATGTGAAAAGGCCATGTAAACCAGTTTCAGATGTTGATTAAGGGCTGAATGCTGGCTTGGATATTGGAGAGTACCCATGCTCTTTGGAGTGGTGATCGTGGAGTCCTTTGAGTCTTGCCAAAATAGCAGACACGACTTTGTTAAATGTTTAGAAATGCGGTTAATGGAGGCTGGGCTGTACCCATACAACACACACAAAATGCTGGAGGAACTCAGCAGGCCAGGCAGCATCAATGGAAAAGACTACAGTTAATGTGTCAGGCTGAGACCCTTCGGCAAGACAGGTCTTGGCCCGAAACATTGACTGTACTCTTCACCATAGATGCTGCCTGGCCTGCTGAGTTCCTCCAGCATTTTGTGTGTGTTGCTTTGATTTCCAGCATCTG
The DNA here is from genome assembly GCF_030028105.1 of Mobula birostris. Lineage (NCBI taxonomy): Eukaryota > Metazoa > Chordata > Chondrichthyes > Myliobatiformes > Myliobatidae > Mobula > Mobula birostris. The sequence goes on along the minus strand of NC_092374.1, from coordinate 61,192,043 downwards.
CAGATTTTCTCTTGTTTCTGGTGTACTCATTATTGTTTAATTCACCTGAAGTGGGTTTACACCTCTTTAAATCATAGGTTGGTTCTTGAGCCTGCTCCTTTATTCAGTAAGATCCTTACTGATTTTCTACATCCACACCATTTTCCTGCACTGTCCCCTTACCCTATGTTTCTTCTGATGTCCAGCTATATACCGATCTCCTTTTGAAGCCCAATCAACGTCTATGACCTAGCAACACCTTCAAGGTACAAAGCAGCTCACAGGGGCAATCTTCCAACTAACTTTGACCCTATACTATACAAAGTGGTATGAGGCCAGCTTAATCAAAAGCAAAGGTTTTATGGTTTGGCGAGAGATTTGGAGAGGCCTTGGCTGCTGGGTCAAATGATGCTGTTCTGGATCTTGGATGCTGGGATCCCTGCCGGGTGGATGGCTAGTGATGGGGGCACGGAGCATTTTCGGGCCTGGGGACTCAGTAGACTTGATGAGCCAAAGGGGGTAGGAAGTCAGCACTTGTGATTAGGACTGAAGCGCACGAGGGGTGAAACAGAACGTTAGGGTTTGGATGAACCCGGCAAATCCGTGAATGGTTGTGCAGACAACAGAGTTTATTGCAAAGATGTTTGCCATTAAAATTTGCCAGCAAGTCCGTAAAGCTTCCAGGTAATTCCTGTACAGGATCTTGACCTGAAACATTAAATTGAACCTTTTACCTCCAAAAATGCTGCTTGATTGGCTGAGTTCTTCCAGTTCTTCGTTCCAGATTCTCACATCTGCAGTCTCTTTTGTCTGCATTTTAAGGTAGCCTGTGCAAAGTGAAGGATGGGAGCCTTAAAGTGCCTCCATGGATGACAAGTAATGGTCTCAACAGTTTATAGGACACATAATCCCACCAATTTGTCGGCTAATGATTACGTCAACTCACATAATTTTTGAGTGCTGTTATTTTTCACGAGCTGCCATCTGTTACTTGCTGTCATCCCTGTCCTCCTCCTCCTTAAATCAAGATCAAAGAAAGAGAGGCATCTGTCACATCTTTCAGGGAGTCAGAGAATCCTTCATCATCAGTGAAGTCCCTTTGAAGGTTCACATAGCTGCAGTGTCAGAAATAAGGCAGAGAAAAGGAAATTGGGAGAATAATTGGAAAGTTTGTTACTGCAGATGCTGGAAATTGGATCAACAATCTGTCGGAAAAACTCAGCTGGTTGAGCAGCACCAGTGGGAAGAAAAGAATTTTTGACATCAGGAAAGAAGTTTTTACTGAATAGGGCAGGGAAGAGCACTCCCCAGTTCCGAATGCTGGTTCTCCCCAGCGTACGACTGGGTTCCATTCCTCAGACCTGTTCATAACCCAAACAGTCTATAGGATGGGGTGGGGCAATATAGCAGTCCGGAAGCTGAACTGAAAAATGCCATTTCCAACAGGCAACTGGGTCCTCGGCACGGATGCTCTGCCACTCACATACTCCTCACACAGTCCGTCTGACACTCACATACTCCTCACACACTCCCTCTGACACTCACATACTCCTCACACACTCCCTCTGCCACTCACATACTCCTCACACACTCCCTCTGACACTCACATACCCCTCACACACTCCCTCTGCCACTCACATACTCCTCACACTCTCCCTCTGACACTCACATACTCCTCACACACTCCCTCTGAAACTCACATATTCCTCACACGGTCCCTCTGACACTCACATACTCCTCACACACTCCCTCTGACACTCACATACTCCTCACACACTCCCTCTGACACTCACATACTCCTCACACACTCCCTCTGACACTCACATACCCCTCACACACTCCCTCTGACACTCACATACTCCTCACACACTCCCTCTGAAACTCACATATTCCTCACACGGTCCCTCTGACACTCACATACTCCTCACACACTCCCTCTGACACTCACATACTCCTCACACGGTCCCTCTGACACTCACATACTCCTCACACACTCCCTCTGACACTCACATACTCCTCAAACACTCCCTCTGACACTCACATACTCCTCACACGGTCCCTCTGACACTCACATACCCCTCACACACTCCCTCTGACACTCAAATACCCCTCACACACTCCCTCTGACACTCACATATTCCTCACACGGTCCCTCTGACACTCACATATTCCTCACACGGTCCCTCTGACACTCACATACTCCTCACACACTCCTTCTGACACTCACATACTCCTCACACGGTCCCTCTGACACTCACATACCCCTCACACACTCCCTCTGACACTCAAATACCCCTCACACACTCCCTCTGACACTCACATATTCCTCAGACGGTCCCTCTGACACTCACATATTCCTCACACGGTCCCTCTGACACTCACATACTCCTCACACACTTCCTCTGACACTCACATACTCCTCACACGGTCCCTCTGACACTCACATACTCCTCACATGGTCCCTCTGACACTCACATACTCCTCACACACTCCCTCTGACACTCACATACCCATCACACGGTCCCTCTGACACTCACATACCCCTCACACCCTCCCTCTGACACTCACATACCCCTCACACACTCCCTCTGACACTCACATACTCCTCACACACTCCCTCTGACACTCACATATTCCTCACACACTCCCTCTGACACTCACATATTCCTCACACACTCCCTCTGACACTCACATACTCCTCACACAGTCCCTCTGACACTCACATACTCCTCACACGGTCCCTCTGACACTCACATACTCCTCACACACTCCCTCTGACACTCACATACCCCTCACACACTCCCTCTGACACTCAAATACCCCTCACACACTCCCTCTGACACTCAAATACCCCTCACACACTCCCTCTGACACTCACATTTTCCTCACACGGTCCCTCTGACACTCACATATTCCTCACACGGTCCCTCTGACACTCACATACTCCTCACACACTTCCTCTGACACTCACATACTCCTCACACGGTCCCTCTGACACTCACATACTCCTCACACGGTCCCTCTGACACTCACATACTCCTCACACACTCCCTCTGACACTCACATACCCCTCACACGGTCCCTCTGACACTCACATACCCCTCACACCCTCCCTCTGACACTCACATACCCCTCACACACTCCCTCTGACACTCACATACTCCTCACACACTCCCTCTGACACTCACATATTCCTCACACACTCCCTCTGACACTCACATATTCCTCACACACTCCATCTGACACTCACATATTCCTCACACGGTCCCTCTGACACTCACATACTCCTCACACGGTCCCTCTGACACTCACATACTCCTCACACACTCCCTCTGACACTCACATACTCCTCACACACTCCCTCTGACACTCACATACCCCTCACACACTCCCTCTGACACTCAAATACCCCTCACACACTCCCTCTGACACTCACATATTCCTCACACGGTCCCTCTGACACTCACATATTCCTCACACAGTCCCTCTGACACTCACATACCCCTCACACACTCCCTCTGACACTCACATACTCCTCACACGGTCCCTCTGACACTCACATACCCCTCACACACTCCCTCTGACACTCACATATTCCTCACACGGTCCCTCTGACACTCACATATTCCTCACACGGTCCCTCTGACACTCACATACTCCTCACACACTTCCTCTGACACTCACATACTCCTCACACGGTCCCTCTGACACTCACATACTCCTCACACCGTCCCTCTGACACTCACATACTCCTCACACACTCCCTCTGACACTCAAATACCCCTCACACGGTCCCTCTGACACTCACATACCCCTCACACCCTCCCTCTGACACTCACATACCCCTCACACACTCCCTCTGACACTCACATACTCCTCACACACTCCCTCTGACACTCACATATTCCTCACACACTCCCTCTGACACTCACATATTCCTCACACACTCCCTCTGACACTCACATATTCCTCACACGGTCCCTCTGACACTCACATACTCCTCACACGGTCCCTCTGACACTCACATACTCCTCACACGGTCCCTCTGACACTCACATACTCCTCACACACTCCCTCTGACACTCACATACTCCTCACACACTCCTTCTGACACTCACATACCCCTCACACACTCGCTCTGACACTCAAATACCCCTCACACACTCCCTCTGACACTCACATATTCCTCACACGGTCCCTCTGACACTCACATATTCCTCACACGGTCCCTCTGACACTCACATACTCCTCACACACTCCCTCTGACACTCACATACTCCTCACACGGTCCCTCTGACACTCACATACCCCTCACACACTCCCTCTGACACTCAAATACCCCTCACACACTCCCTCTGACACTCACATATTCCTCAGACGGTCCCTCTGACACTCACATATTCCTCACACAGTCCCTCTGACACTCACATACTCCTCACACACTTCCTCTGACACTCACATACTCCTCACACGGTCCCTCTGACACTCACATACTCCTCACACACTCCCTCTGACACTCACATATTCCTCACACAGTCCCTCTGACACTCACATACCCCTCACACACTCCCTCTGACACTCACATACCCCTCACACACTCCCTCTGACACTCACATACTCCTCACACACTCCCTCTGACACTCACATATTCCTCACACGGTCCCTCTGACACACATACTCCTCATACAGTCCCTCTGACACTCACATACCCCTCACACACTCCCTCTGACACTCAAATACCCCTCACACCCTCCCTCTGACACTCACATACCCCTCACACACTCCCTCTGACACTCACATACTCCTCACACGGTCCCTCTGACACTCACATATTCCTCACACGGTCCCTCTGACACTCACATACCCCTCACACACTCCCTCTGACACTCACATACTCCTCACACACTCCCTCTGACACTCACATATTCCTCACACACTCCCTCTGACACTCACATACCCCTCACACACTCCCTCTGACACTCAAATACCCCTCACACACTCCCTCTGACACTCACATATTCCTCACACGGTCCCTCTGACACTCACATATTCCTCACACGGTCCCTCTGACACTCACATACCCCTCACACACTCCCTCTGACACTCAAATACCCCTCACACACTCCCTCTGACACTCACATATTCCTCACACGGTCCCTCTGACACTCACATATTCCTCACACAGTCCCTCTGACACTCACATATTCCTCACACGGTCCCTCTGACACTCACATATTCCTCACACGGTCCCTCAGACACTCACATACTCCTCACACACTTCCTCTGACACTCACATACTCCTCACACAGTCCCTCTGACACTCACATACTCCTCACACGGTCCCTCTGACACTCACATACTCCTCACACACTCCCTCTGACACTCACATACCCCTCACACGGTCCCTCTGACACTCACATACCCCTCACACCCTCCCTCTGACACTCACATACCCCTCACACACTCCCTCTGACACTCACATACTCCTCACACACTCCCTCTGACACTCACATATTCCTCACACACTCCCTCTGACACTCACATATTCCTCACACACTCCCTCTGACACTCACATACTCCTCACACGGTCCCTCTGACACTCACATACTCCTCACACGGTCCCTCTGACACTCACATACTCCTCACACGGTCCCTCTGACACTCACATACTCCTCACACACTCCCTTTGACACTCACATACCCCTCACACACTCCCTCTGACACTCAAATACCCCTCACACACTCCCTCTGACACTCACATATTCCTCACACGGTCCCTCTGACACTCACATATTCCTCACACGGACCCTCTGACACTCACATACTCCTCACACACTCCCTCTGACACTCACATACTCCTCACACGGTCCCTCTGACACTCACATACCCCTCACACACTCCCTCTGACACTCAAATACCCCTCACACACTCCCTCTGACACTCACATATTCCTCACACGGTCCCTCTGACACTCACATATTCCTCACACAGTCCCTCTGACACTCACATACTCCTCACACACTTCCTCTGACACTCACATACTCCTCACACGGTCCCTCTGACACTCACATACTCCTCACACACTCCCTCTGACACTCACATACTCCTCACACGGTCCCTCTGACACTCACATACCCCTCACACACTCCCTCTGACACTCACATACCCCTCACACACTCCCTCTGACACTCACATACCCCTCACACACTCCCTCTGACACTCACATATTCCTCACACGGTCCCTCTGACACTCACATACTCCTCATACAGTCCCTCTGACACTCACATACCCCTCACACACTCCCTCTGACACTCAAATACCCCTCACACACTCCCTCTGACACTCACATATTCCTCACACGGTCCCTCTGACACTCACATACTCCTCACACGGTCCCTCTGACACTCACATATTCCTCACACGGTCCCTCTGACACTCACATACTCCTCACACGGTCCCTCTGACACTCACATACCCCTCACACACTCCCTCTGACACTCACATACCCCTCACACACTCCCTCTGACACTCACATACCCCTCACACACTCCCTCTGACACTCACATACCCCTCACACACTCTCTCTGACACTCACATACTCCTCACACACTCCCTCTGACACTCACATACTCCTCACACTCTCCCTCTGACACTCACGTATTCCTCACACGGTCCCTCTGACACTCACATACTCCTCACACGGTCCCTCTGACACTCACATATTCCTCACACGGTCCCTCTGACACTCACATACTCCTCACACACTCCCTCTGACACTCACATACTCCTCACACGCTCCCTCTGACACTCACATACTCCTCACACACTTCCTCTGACACTCACATACTCCTCACACACTCCCTCTGACACTCACATACTCCTCACACACTCCCTCTGACACTCACATACTCCTCACACGGTCCCTCTGACACTCACATACTCCTCACACACTCCCTCTGACACTCACATACTCCTCAAACACTCCCTCTGACACTCACATACTCCTCACACGGTCCCTCTGACACTCACATACCCCTCACACACTCCCTCTGACACTCAAATACCCCTCACACACTCCCTCTGACACTCACATATTCCTCACACGGTCCCTCTGACACTCACATACTCCTCACACGGTCCCTCTGACACTCACATATTCCTCACACGGTCCCTCTGACACTCACATACTCCTCACACGGTCCCTCTGACACTCACATACCCCTCACACACTCCCTCTGACACTCACATACCCCTCACACACTCCCTCTGACACTCACATACCCCTCACACACTCCCTCTGACACTCACATACCCCTCACACACTCTCTCTGACACTCACATACTCCTCACACACTCCCTCTGACACTCACATACTCCTCACACTCTCCCTCTGACACTCACGTATTCCTCACACGGTCCCTCTGACACTCACATACTCCTCACACGGTCCCTCTGACACTCACATATTCCTCACACGGTCCCTCTGACACTCACATACTCCTCACACACTCCCTCTGACACTCACATACTCCTCACACGCTCCCTCTGACACTCACATACTCCTCACACACTTCCTCTGACAGTCACATACTCCTCACACACTCCCTCTGACACTCACATACTCCTCACACACTCCCTCTGACACTCACATACTCCTCACACGGTCCCTCTGACACTCACATACTCCTCACACACTCCCTCTGACACTCACATACTCCTCAAACACTCCCTCTGACACTCACATACTCCTCACCCGGTCCCTCTGACACTCACATACCCCTCACACACTCCCTCTGACACTCAAATACCCCTCACCCACTCCCTCTGACACTCACATATTCCTCACACGGTCCCTCTGACACTCACATATTCCTCACACGGTCCCTCTGACACTCACATACTCCTCACACACTCCTTCTGACACTCACATACTCCTCACACGGTCCCTCTGACACTCACATACCCCTCACACACTCCCTCTGACACTCAAATACCCCTCACACACTCCCTCTGACACTCACATATTCCTCACACACTCCCTCTGACACTCACATATTCCTCACACACTCCCTCTGACACTCACATATTCCTCACACACTCCCTCTGACACTCACATATTCCTCACACGGTCCCTCTGACACTCACATATTCCTCACACAGTCCCTCTGACACTCACATACCCCTCACACACTCCCTCTGACACTCACATACTCCTCACACGGTCCCTCTGACACTCACATACCCCTCACACACTCCCTCTGACACTCACATATTCCTCACACGGTCCCTCTGACACTCACATATTCCTCACACGGTCCCTCTGACACTCACATACTCCTCACACACTTCCTCTGACACTCACATACTCCTCACACGGTCCCTCTGACACTCACATACTGCTCACACCGTCCCTCTGACACTCACATACCCCTCACACGGTCCCTCTGACACTCACATACCCCTCACACCCTCCCTCTGACACTCACATACCCCTCACACACTCCCTCTGACACTCACATACTCCTCACACACTCCCTCTGACACTCACATATTCCTCACACACTCCCTCTGACACTCACATATTCCTCACACACTCCCTCTGACACTCACATATTCCTCACACGGTCCCTCTGACACTCACATACTCCTCACACGGTCCCTCTGACACTCACATACTCCTCACACGGTCCCTCTGACACTCACATACTCCTCACACACTCCCTCTGACACTCACATACTCCTCACACACTCCTTCTGACACTCACATACCCCTCACACACTCCCTCTGACACTCAAATACCCCTCACACACTCCCTCTGACACTCACATATTCCTCACACGGTCCCTCTGACACTCACATATTCCTCACACGGTCCCTCTGACACTCACATACTCCTCACACACTCCCTCTGACACTCACATACTCCTCACACGGTCCCTCTGACACTCACATACCCCTCACACACTCCCTCTGACACTCAAATACCCCTCACACACTCCCTCTGACACTCACATACCCCTCACACACTCCCTCTGACACTCACATACTCCTCACACACTCCCTCTGACACTCACATATTCCTCACACGGTCCCTCTGACACTCACATACTCCTCCTACAGTCCCTCTGACACTCACATACCCCTCACACACTCCCTCTGACACTCAAATACCCCTCACACACTCCCTCTGACACTCACATATTCCTCACACGGTCCCTCTGACACTCACATACTCCTCACACGGTTCCTCTGACACTCACATATTCCTCACACGGTCCCTCTGACACTCACATACCCCTCACACACTCCCTCTGACACTCACATACTCCTCACACACTCCCTCTGACACTCACATATTCCTCACACACTCCCTCTGACACTCACATACCCCTCACACACTCCCTCTGACACTCAAATACCCCTCACACACTCCCTCTGACACTCACATATTCCTCACACGGTCCCTCTGACACTCACATATTCCTCACACGGTCCCTCTGACACTCACATACTCCTCACACGGTCCCTCTGACACTCACATACCCCTCACACACTCCCTCTGACACTCAAATACCCCTCACACACTCCCTCTGACACTCACATATTCCTCACACGGTCCCTCTGACACTCACATATTCCTCACACAGTCCCTCTGACACTCACATACCCCTCACACACTCCCTCTGACACTCACATACTCCTCACACGGTCCCTCTGACACTCACATACCCCTCACACACTCCCTCTGACACTCACATATTCCTCACACGGTCCCTCTGACACTCACATATTCCTCACACGGTCCCTCTGACACTCACATACTCCTCACACACTTCCTCTGACACTCACATACTCCTCACACGGTCCCTCTGACACTCACATACTCCTCACACGGTCCCTCTGACACTCACATACTCCTCACACACTCCCTCTGACACTCACATACCCCTCACACGGTCCCTCTGACACTCACATACCCCTCACACCCTCCCTCTGACACTCACATACCCCTCACACACTCCCTCTGACACTCACATACTCCTCACACACTCCCTCTGACACTCACATATTCCTCACACACTCCCTCTGACACTCACATATTCCTCACACACTCCCTCTGACACTCACATACTCCTCACACGGTCCCTCTGACACTCACATACTCCTCACACGGTCCCTCTGACACTCACATACTCCTCACACACTCCCTCTGACACTCACATACTCCTCACACACTCCCTCTGACACTCACATACCCCTCACACACTCCCTCTGACACTCAAATACCCCTCACACACTCCCTCTGACACTCACATATTCCTCACACGGTCCCTCTGACACTCACATATTCCTCACACGGTCCCTCTGACACTCACATACTCCTCACACACTTCCTCTGACACTCACATACTCCTCACACGGTCCCTCTGACACTCACATACTCCTCACACACTCCCTCTGACACTCACATACTCCTCACACGGTCCCTCTGACACTCACATACCCCTCACACACTCCCTCTGACACTCACATACCCCTCACACACTCCCTCTGACACTCACATACCCCTCACACACTCCCTCTGACACTCACATATTCCTCACACGGTCCCTCTGACACTCACATACTCCTCATACAGTCCCTCTGACACTCACATACCCCTCACACACTCCCTCTGACACTCAAATACCCCTCACACACTCCCTCTGACACTCACATATTCCTCACACGGTCCCTCTGACACTCACATATTCCTCACACGGTCCCTCTGACACTCACATATTCCTCACACAGTCCCTCTGACACTCACATACCCCTCACACACTCCCTCTGACACTCACATACTCCTCACACGGTCCCTCTGACACTCACATACCCCTCACACACTCCCTCTGACACTCACATATTCCTCACACGGTCCCTCTGACACTCACATATTCCTCACACGGTCCCTCTGACACTCACAGACCCCTCACACGGTCCCTCTGACACTCACATACCCCTCACACCCTCCCTCTGACACTCACATACCCCTCACACACTCCCTCTGACACTCACATACTCCTCACACACTCCCTCTGACACTCACATATTCCTCACACACTCCCTCTGACACTCACATATTCCTCACACACTCCCTCTGACACTCACATACTCCTCACACGGTCCCTCTGACACTCACATACTCCTCACACGGTCCCTCTGACACTCACATACTCCTCACACGGTCCCTCTGACACTCACATACTCCTCACACACTCCCTCTGACACTCACATACTCCTCACACACTCCCTCTGACACTCACATACCCCTCACACACTCCCTCTGACACTCAAATACCCCTCACACACTCCCTCTGACACTCACATATTCCTCACACGGTCCCTCTGACACTCACATATTCCTCACACGGTCCCTCTGACACTCACATACTCCTCACGCACTCCCTCTGACACTCACATACTCCTCACACGGTCCCTCTGACACTCACATACCCCTCACACACTCCCTCTGACACTCAAATACCCCTCACACACTCCCTCTGACACTCACATATTCCTCACACGGTCCCTCTGACACTCACATATTCCTCACACAGTCCCTCTGACACTCACATACTCCTCACACACTTCCTCTGACACTCACATACTCCTCACACGGTGCCTCTGACACTCACATACTCCTCACACACTCCCTCTGACACTCACATACTCCTCACACGGTCCCTCTGACACTCACATACCCCTCACACACTCCCTCTGACACTCACATACCCCTCACACACTCCCTCTGACACTCACATACCCCTCACACACTCCCTCTGACACTCACATATTCCTCACACGGTCCCTCTGACACTCACATACTCCTCATACAGTCCCTCTGACACTCACATACCCCTCACACACTCCCTCTGACACTCAAATACCCCTCACACACTCCCTCTGACACTCACATATTCCTCACACGGTCCCTCTGACACTCACATACTCCTCACACGGTCCCTCTGACACTCACATATTCCTCACACGGTCCCTCTGACACTCACATACTCCTCACACGGTCCCTCTGACACTCACATACCCCTCACACACTCCCTCTGACACTCACATACCCCTCACACACTCCCTCTGACACTCACATACCCCTCACACACTCCCTCTGACACTCGCATACCCCTCACACACTCTCTCTGACACTCACATACTCCTCACACACTCCCTCTGACACTCACATACTCCTCACACTCTCCCTCTGACACTCACGTATTCCTCACACGGTCCCTCTGACACTCACATACTCCTCACACGGTCCCTCTGACACTCACATATTCCTCACACGGTTCCTCTGACACTCACATACTCCTCACACACTCCCTCTGACACTCACATACTCCTCACACGCTCCCTCTGACACTCACATACTCCTCACACACTTCCTCTGACACTCACATACTCCTCACACACTCCCTCTGACACTCACATACTCCTCACACACTCCCTCTGACACTCACATACTCCTCACACACTCCCTCTGACACTCACATACTCCTCACCCGGTCCCTCTGACACTCACATACCCCTCACACACTCCCTCTGACACTCAAATATCCCTCACACACTCCCTCTGACACTCACATATCCCTCACACACTCCCTCTGACACTCACATATTCCTCACACGGTCCCTCTGACACTCACATATTCCTCACACGGTCCCTCTGACACTCACATACTCCTCACACACTCCCTCTGACACTCACATACTCCTCACACACTCCCTCTGACACTCATATATTCCTCACACGGTCCCTCTGACTCTCACATACCCCTCACACACGGTCCCTCTGACACTCACATACCCCTCACACTCTCCCTCTGACACTCACATACTCCTCACACACTCCCTCTGACACTCACGTACCCCTCACACAGTCCCTCTGACACTCACGTACCCCTCACACGGTCCCTCTGACACTCACATACTCCTCACACACTCCCTCTGACACTCACATACCCCTCACACAGTCCCTCTGACACTCACATACTCCTCACACACTCCCTCTGACACTCACATACCCCTTACACAGTCCCTCTGACACTCACATACTCCTCACACGGTCCCTCTGACACTCACATACCCCTCACACACTCCCTCTGACACTCACATACCCCTTACACAGTCCCTCTGACACCCACATACTCCTCACACGGTCCCTCTGATAGCCAAGCGCTCCCGACATTCTGCCCTTCCACCAGCAAGCTCTGCCTCTCCAGCAACAGACACTGCCTCAGCACCTTTGCCTGAACTGCCTTCTGATATGGATGCGCCCTGCCAAATGTCACGAGCTCCCCTTGGCAATGTTCTCTTTGCACTCTCTCTGACAGTTTGACTGCCTTTCAGGACAAAGCTGGACTGCAAATGTGGTTAAATATAATTATCACTCACAGCCACCTGCTGAATGAGGTTTTGGAAATATTCCTACATCCTCTGCTCCTGCCCTCACCCCTCAGCACCCTGGTGAGGAGGCACAGGTGGGGCCTGGGGTTTACAGGTGTCACACTTCAGGACGTTGCTTGTTATTACAAGCCTGAGTAACAGCGATTAAAAGTGTGATCGTTTCATTAGGTAGTGATGAGTTTTATGTTAATGATGAGATATTATTGAAGCAGAAACTCAGCACCTGGCAAAGACACAGTGAGTGCCCTGGTGGAAACCTTCCTGGATGAGGTTCAATGACAGGGCGAACTGTGTGTATGTGGGGAGGGAAAGGTTTTGATTTGTAATTCAGTCAATTTCTGCATAATGTTTTAAGTCGAGTAGAACTCAATCTGAGAACAGGCTAAATTCTTAAAGTTGGATTTTAAGTGGAAAAATAAGTTGAAAACCATCATGGATTGCAACATGTGCAAATAGATCATCATAATAAAAACAAACTGTAGATAGGAATGACATAATTTACAGCAACAGTTTATCTCCCGAAGATAAATCAGATTTCATAAATGAACAATAATGTATTGATTTGCTATTTCGTTCCAAGTTTGTTTCTCTCTTGTGATGTAGAATGTTTTGAGTTGACTGCAGTTTCCTGCATCTTGATAAATCTGAATCATTCTGTGAGTTGTAAACTTCATTCTGTAAATTTGATTCAGTCTTACATTGAAAAGTTTGTTAACTACAAGTTAAGTACATGAACAATTTAATTCAAATAAGGCTATTGCAGATCATTTATTAATCATTAAGGACTTTGAGTGTATTGAACTTTGGTTAGACTGGATTTGGGGGTACACTTGAGCTACTCTGCATGTTATAAAAAGGACTTAAGAGGACTTAAGGTGTAATGGACTTCTCAGATAAGGCTAGAACTGAGTATTCAATCAAAATTCAATACATCTGATTCCAGTCTCTTCAAAGGAAACAGTGAAGAGGTGACCCAATAGAAGTCTTTAAAACTTGTGGAGCATCCAAAAAGAAGCCATAAGACCTCCAGTGGGAATTCCAAAAGAAAAATCATGACCATAATTTATAATATGATCCTGGGTGGAATTATTCAGACGAAGAGCTGAGACCTATTGAAAGGAAAGTAAGATAAACACGCAGGGAGAGACAAGTAAACTATTGCCAGGGGTTGGAAGAACAGGTGTGAACCAGGCTTGTCTCCATATTGTAAACGCAGTGTTCTAGACATGTGGTTGTATGGGCTGCTTTTTCTTAGTGCTACATAATTGAAAATTATTTTCCTGTGCTGAATGCAGCAACATTTCCCCCAAAATGGTGTCACCCACATGGGTGGTGCAAAACTAATCCTTGCGAGTTCTCTCCTCTCTTGACCTTCATTTTGAAGCCATACCTTGCTGATGGGCCAGTGACTAAAGGTTGGCCATTCATTTAGCTGTTAAGTGTGTCCCTCCCCCCAACCCCCCATCTCTGGAATTCTTGTGTCTCCCTAGCTGGCTAAATCCAACTGGAGAGACACATGTCCTGAATTTTATTGTTGGTTACTGACCTGAGAGTTCTACTGGACCAACCATCCAATCATTGACTTGTAAAATAAAATAAAATCTTGATTTTGCAGTAATAGAACTGTGTACTTGAAAATGGAGATGAAGAAAACCACTGGCTTAAAATTAGTTCATGTTAATGTCACACATTTGAAACTACATAGCTGCAAAGGTTATCGGAAATAAATGTTTTTACAGAAACTTGAGATTACCTGTTGCGTATTTTAGGATTCTGAAGCTGATGACATTTGAGAGGAGACGTGTTTAAACCAGTCAACATCCAAAGCCTTCCCGGTCAACGATTGCACCGTGCAGCTGTAATCCTGGGATTCACTCAACTTGAAACTTCTGCAAGGTTTGATCTTTTTTCCTCTAAACTTTGGATCAGGGTTTTGAAAATTATTCTTCTCACTCTTGGCAGCTTTTTGTTTGTGGGAAGTAGGGTTCTGCCCCTCCAGCAATGCTTTGAGCTTGTGAGAATTATTTTCCTTGTCACTGCTGCATGCAAATCTTGAGGAGGGAGGGGTTGATCGGGAGGAGGGTTGTGCAGTGGTGGTGTTTTAATTTTCTCTGAACTCTGTTCAAACTTCAAAATAAGTTTTATTATCAAAGTACATACTGTATATGTCACCATATACAACCTTGAGATTCATTTTCTTGTTAGCATATTCAACAAGTCTATAGAATAGTAAGTATAACAGAATCAATGAAAGAGCGCCCAACTAGGGTGTTCAACAAGAGTGCAGAAGACAAGAATCTGCAAATGCAAATATAAATAAATAGCAATAAATATCGAAAAAGTTAAATGAAGCGTCCTTGAAAGGAAGTCCATTAGTTGTGAGAACAGTTCAATGATAAGGCAAGTGAAGTTGAGTGTAGTTATCCCCTTTTGTTCAGGGCCCTGATGGTTGAGGGGTAGTAACTAGTCCTGAACCTGGTGGTGCTAGTCATGAGACTCTTGTACCTTCTTCTAGATGGCAGCAGCGAGGAAAGAGCATTTCCTGGGTGGTGGGGATCCCTAATGATGAATGGCAGCATTTCATGTAGATGTGCTCAATGGTTGGGAGGGCTTTACCTAGGATAGACTGGGCTGATTCCGCTACTTTTTGTAGGATTTTCCATTCAAGGTCATTGCTGTTTCCATACCAGGCTATGATGCAGCCAGTCAATATACTCTGCACTAGACATCTATAGAAGTTTGTTAAAGTTTTAGATGTCATGTCGAATCCCAGCAAACTTCTAAGGAAGTAGAGGCACTGTTGTGCTTTCTTTGTAATTGCACTTACGTGCTGTGCCCAGGACAGGTCCTCTGAAATATTAACACGTAGGAATTTAAAGTTGCTAGCCCTCTGCGTCTCTGGTCCTGTGATGAGGACTGGCTCATGGACCTCTGGTTTCCTTCTCCTGAAGTCTATAATCAATTCCTTGGTCTTGCCGATATTGAGTGAGGGCTTGTTGTTATGATGCCATTCCACCAGACTGTTTCAGAAATTTGATGTATATGGCAGCAAAGATGAAAGATAGCCTACGGTGTTAGTTGTGGAAGAGGAAGGTATGAAATCTAGTTCTTTAGGCAAAAAGAAACGTGTATTTTAGCAGAGAGCACATGGATTCATAATTATGTTAGGCTGAGTGTGAGCAGGAGTGTTGATTGCTGTGTCCCCCCCAGACTGACATAGAACAAAAGAGGCCATTCAGCCTATCACACCTGTGCCAGCACTTTGGAAAGAGCTCTCCATTTGGTTCCACATCCCTGCTTTGTCAGCACAGCCTTTGATGATCACTCCTTCAAGTAGTTATCCAGCTCTCTTCTGAAAATCGCTGTTGGATTTATTTCCTTTACTCACATCCAGATCTCAACAATGGTCTCTGTATAAATAAATTATTTCTGGGAACCTTGTAGAAGTCAGCATTTGAAATGTTTGCATCCTAATTGTTTTGCCGTTTAACTTAAAACCTTTTTTTCTGTGCAAGGTAACTTGTTATCAGAACTGCATGGGTTAATCTAGTACACAGAATATAAAGTCATTAAATGCATGCTGTGGTTGTCAAGTTCTGGTTATTGTGTTGCCTTTAAATATCCAGTCAGTGTATCCACTCCCTCAGCAGCCCTCTCTTGTCCCCTTTCACAGGTACCCCATGCACATTGTTATTCAGCAGCTCTCTCACTAACCCTCCCACATCCTCTCCTCACCTGCTGTCTCTTAAACCAGCCCTTTTGCACCTGCTCTCCTGTGCCTGCTGTTATTGTCCTGCTGCAGCTTTAAGCCTGAAAGCAGAGGCTCTGCATTAGACTCTACTGTTGAAATCCTTCAATAGAGCATCATTTTATGTCCATTAATAAAGAGATGGCTCAAATACTCTGAAATTCATTTGCCATGCTTTCATAACAGAGGGAGGTTTGCAGTTAAACACGCTAACAGTTCACAAAGAGTCTTGCTGGCTTCCAAGCCCTGTTCAGTTCAGTGACTGCACTGTAGCAGTGAGACTCCTGTGATACGTTGGTATGCTCTGGGCTGCATTTGTCATGACAGGTGATGTCATGACAAGTTGATGCATTGTGTAAGGAGTTGCAGCTCGTCATGTGCTGTAATATGATCGTCAAAGGGGAGAGGCCAGATCTTCTACTAGTTACTTGGACGAATTAAGCAGTTGTTTTCCTTTCATGCACCAACCCTATTCCAGGATTTATGGGTCATTTCCAGCTGCTCCCGGCACCAAACACTTTGCGGGTCTCTGCATCATTTAGATAAGGGAACCGAATCCTATCAGAGAGCCGCAGTGGAGTTTGTTCCCGAGGCGAGAGTCGCCTTGGATTGGATTTAAAATGTAGCAGCATTTACTCATCTATATTTCATCTTGAGTTTGAGGAGATTTGGTTTGTCACCTAAAACACTCTAAATTTCTACAGATGTACTGTGAAGAGCATTCTGACTGGCTGCGTCACTGTCTGGTATGGTGGGGGTGGGCTACTGCAAGGGATCGAAATAAACCGCAGGGAGTTGTAAACTTAGTCAACTCCATCATGGGTCTAAACTCTGTAGCACCTAAGACATTTTCAAGGAGTGATGCCTCAAAAAAGTGGCGTCCATCATTAAGGGCATGCCCTCTTCTCATTCCTGCCATCAGGGAGGAGGTACAGAAGCTGAGGTTACACACTCAATGATTCAGGAACAGCTTCTCTCCTCCACCATCCCATTTCTGGATAGATATTGAAACCATGAACACTATCTCACTACTTTTTTTATTTCTGTTTCTGCACTCCTTATTTAATTTAAATATTTGATATACATATATACTTAGCAGTATTTCTTCCCTGAGCTGCTTTGCAATTACGACTTGTTGCACACAAATTTTAAAAAGTATTTGTTGGAAAAATTTAAAATAAATTTATTATTAAAGTACATATATGTCACTACATACTACTGTCTGAGATTAATTTTCTTGTGGGCATTCACAGTAGATATTAAAAACAATAGAATCAATGAAAAGCTACCTACAAAGGTGGACAAACAACGAATGTGCAAAGGACAACAAATTGTGCAAATACCAAAAATAAATAATATTGAGAAAATAGGTTGTAGGGACATTGAAAGGAAGTCTATAGTTTGTGGAATCAGTTTAGTGTTGGGGTGAGTGAAGTTATCCACTCTGTTGCAAGAGTCTGATGGTTGAGGGGTAATAACTGTTTTTGAATGTAGTGTTAGGGTCCTGAGGCTCCTGTATTTCTTTCCTAACGACAGCAGTGAGAACCAGCTCCTAACTGAAGCACAACTTACATTTAAAAGAGCAGTTAAAATAGCAGTATCAATGGAAACTGCAGACAGAGACGCGATTGAGTTGCAGTCGGGAATGAAAGTGAACGTGAACAAAATTACAGTGTCTAGGCCAGGGGTTCCCAAACTTTTTTATGCCATGATCCAATACCATTAAACAAGGGTTCCATAGACACCAGGCTGGGAACCCCTGGTTTAGACAGAACCCTGCCTGGCTGAACAAATTACGTTACCATTGTGGCAGGGGCTCACATACACCAGACCAATGCAGATTTAAAGGTGAAACTTAAAAGAAATAAAACAAAGTAGGACGCATACTAAGAGCATGTTGGGCAGACAAAAAGAGAAAAAGATAAAAAGTC
This sequence comes from Mobula birostris, assembly GCF_030028105.1. Classification (NCBI taxonomy): domain Eukaryota; kingdom Metazoa; phylum Chordata; class Chondrichthyes; order Myliobatiformes; family Myliobatidae; genus Mobula; species Mobula birostris. The sequence continues at coordinate 61,172,922 of NC_092374.1, read as the reverse complement.
AATTTGCAGTTTCAAAAACAGCACTAATATGCATGCTGCTGATGAAAAATCTGATAACGATGAGAGTGATACAGGACTGAATACCCCTGAGATTGACAATGTGAAAAATAACAATATACAAGCAATATGGCTTACACCAGAAGTGGAAGGTAAGCTAATTAAAATGGAATTGGGCATTGGTGTGGCTGTTGCAGTCATTCCACAAAGTGAGTATCAATAGCATTTCAAAGATACTAAACTGAAGCATGCAGATATCCAACTAAAAACTTATACTGGAGAAAAGATAACTCCTGCGAGAATGACAATTGTAACAGTGAGATACAACAACCAACGAGCCACATTGCAGTGAAAACAGGAGGGCTAGCATTTTGGGTCGTGGGTGGCTGAGACAACTACATCTTGACTGGAGATCTATCGACCATTTGTATGCCACGTCCCCTGCAATAGAATCAATTTAAAGAGAATTATGAAAGCTACTGATGATGCCACCGTAGTGTTCAAGGACGGCATTGGAAAACTCAAACATATCAAGGGTAAAATAGTGCTGCATGAAAATGCCACACCCAAGTTTTGTAAAGCTCGGCCAGTTCCTTATAGCATCTGTGATAAAGTAGCCAGTGAGCTAGATTGCATGGAGGCTGAAGAAATTCTTCCCATGTTTGAGTGGAGCTCACAGGCAATGCCAGTAGTCTCGGCGGTCAAGAAGAATGGAGATGTCAGGATCAGTGGCGAGTTTAAGGTCACCAACAACCCATCTACTGAATGTAAATCAAAAACCTCTGCCCAGGTTAGAGGATATCTCTGCAATTTTTTTTGGAGGAGAACACCTTAGCAAAGTGGACTTAGCTGAGCCTACTTATAGATGGAGGTGGAAGAAGAGTCCGAAGTGTTTCACAGTCACCATAGGCGTGATCACTATAATAGGCTTACTTTTGGAGTAGCATCTGAACCTGCTCTGTGGCAGAAAGCTATGGACCAGCTGCTGCAAGGCTATTCATGCCTTCAGAGTTACCTGGATGACATCATTGTTCCTGGTAAGAATGACAAGGAACAGCTCCAAAATTACAAGACAGTATTAAAAAGATTAGAACATTATGGGTTCAGAGCACAATGCGACAAGTGTGAATTCTTTAAACCAAGCATCACTCACTGTGGTCACACCATCAATGCTCAAGGATTACACAAGTGTGCTGAGAAAATTCAAGCAGTGGTGGATGTCCCGAGGCCAAAGGACATGTTGCAGTTGTGGTCCTTTTTTAGAATTTGTCAATTACTATAACAGGTTCCTACCAAACCTGGTTACTGTACACCACCCCTTGAACTCATTACTATTAGAACATAGAACATAGAATAGTATAGCACAGTATAGGCCCTTCGGCCCACAGTGTTCTGCCGACCCTCAAACCCTGCCTCCCATATAACCCCCCACCTTAAATTCCTCCATATACCTGTCTAGTAGTCTCTTAAACTTCACTAGTGTATCTGCCTCCACCACCGACTCAGGCAGTGCATTCCACGCACCAACCACTCTCTGAGTAAAAAACCTTCTTCTAATATCCCCCTTGAACTTCCCACCCCTTACCTTAAAGCCATGTCCTCTTGTATTGAGCAGTGGTGCCCTGGGGAAGAGGCACTGGCTATCCACTCTATCTATTCCTCCTAATATCTTGTACACCTCTATCATGTCTCCTCTCATCCTCCTTCTCTCCAAAGAGTAAAGCCCTATCTCCCTTAATCTCTGATCATAATGCATACTCTCTAAACCAGACAGCATCCTGGTAAATCGCCTCTGTACCCTTTCCAATGCTTCCACATCCTTCCTCTAGTGAGGCGACCAGAACTGGACACAGTACTCCAAGTGTGGCCTAACCAGAGTTTTATAGAGCTGCATCATTACCTCGCGACTCTTAAACTCTATCCCTCAACTTATAAAAGCTAACAGCCCATAAGCTTTCTTAACTACCCTATCCACCTGTGAGGCAACTTTCAGGGATCTATGGACATGTACCCCCAGATCCCTCTGCTCCTCCACACTACCAAGTATCCTGCCATTTACTTTGTACTCCGCCTTGGAGTTTGTCCTTCCAAAGTGTACCACCTCACACTTCTCCGGGTTGAACTCCATCTGCCACTTCTCAGCCCACTTCTGCATCCTATCAGTGTCTCTCTGCAATCTTTGACAATCTTCTACACTATCTACAACACCAGCAACCTTTGTGTCGTCTGCAAACTTGCCAACCCACCCTTCTACCCCCACATCCAGATCGTTAATAAAAATCACGAAACGTAGAGGTCACAGAACTGATCCTTGTGGGACACCACTAGTCACAACCCTCCAATCCGAATGTACTGCCTTCACCACGACCCTCTGCCTTCTGCAAGCTAGCCAATTCTGAATCCACCTGGCCAAACTTCCCTGGATCCCATACCTTCTGACTTTCTGAAGTCAGGCTTGTTAGACACGATCTGCCCTTCACAAAGACATGCTGACTGTCCCTGATCAGACCATGATTCTCTAAATGCCCATAGATCCTATCTCTAGGAATCTTTTCCAACAGCTTTCCCACCACATACGTAAGGCTCACTGGTCTATAATTACCCGGACTATCCCTACTACCTATTGATCAGGAAGAAATGGCAATGGACAAAGCACTGTGAGGTGGCTTTCAAAAGGTGAAGGAAATGGTGGTGTAAGACACTGTATCACAGATTATGATCCACATCATCCAGTGAAGTTTACCTGTGACGCTTCACATTACGGTATAGGTACGGTCATGTCACATGTTATGAATGACGGAAGTTAATAGCCCATAGCACTTGCATCACATTCCCTTGTTACTGCAGAGAAAAATTATGCACAGGTCAAGTAGTAGCTTGCCATGCACTGAGCGGGATGCCAACATGTCCAGAAGCTGCCAAGAGCGTCTTGGAGAAGGAAGAAGAAAGCTGTCAAAACCACTTCCTCAAACATGAGGAAATCTGCAGGTGCTGGAATTTCAAGCAACACACATAAAAATTGCTGGTGAACGCAGCAGGTCAGGCAGCATCTCTAGGAAGAGGTACAGTCGATGTTTCAGGCTGAGACCCTTCGTCAGGACTAACTGAAGGAAGAGCTAGTAAGAGATTTGAAAGTGGGAGGGGGAGGTGGAGATCTGAAATGATAGGAGAAGACAGGAGGGGGAGGGATGGAGCCAAGAGCTGGACAAGTGATTGGCAAAGGGGATCTGAGAGGATCATGGGACAGGAGGCCTAGGGAGAAAGAAAAGGGGGAGGGAGGGAAGCCCAGAGGATGGGCAAGGAGTATAGTGAGAGAGACAGAGGGAGAAAAAGGAGAGAGAGAAAAAGAATGTGTGTATATAAATAAATAACGGATGGGGTACGAGGGGGAGGTGGGGCATTAGCGGAAGTTAGAGAAGTCGATGTTCATGCCATCAGGTTGGAGGCTACCCAGACGGAATATAAGGTGTTGTTCCTCCATCCTGAGTGTGGCTTCATCTTTACAGTAGAGGAGGCTGTGGATAGACATATCAGAATGGGAATGGGACGTGGAATTAAAATGTGTGGCTACTGGGAGATCCTGCTTTCTCTGGCGGACAGAGAGTAGGTGTTTAGCGAAACGATCTCCCAGTCTGCGTTGGGTCTTGCCAATATATAGAAGGCCACATCGGGAGCACTGGGCGCAGTATATCACCCCAGCCGACTCACAGGTGAAGTGTCACCTCACCTGGAAGGACTGTCTGGGGCCGTGAAAACCATCCCAGAGTCAACCAACCACCATGGAGGAGGCTCCACAACCTGAGATTGTTTCACAGCCACCAGTGTCGCCTACCAAGCAGAGTGACCCCGCACCCCCCCGTCAAGAAATACATTATCCCCCAACAGTGAGAAATCCTTCCCAGTGATTAAATATTTAGGCCTAAATGGGACAATTTAAAATGTATTGTGCTGTGGATGTCTGTCTGTCTATGTATCTGTGTGTGTGTTGCGATGCGTTCTATATTGAGTAGGAGGTTATACCTAAGCAGGGAGCAGTGTTGTGTATTTATTATTTTAGTAATACCTGAGTAATATTGTAAACATTGTTTGGTTAAGCATTCTTTTGTTTAAATAATTCATTATGATTACTGTACATGTATGAAGTTTGTGAATGGCATATGTCATTGCGGCACTGTGTCATGTCTGCACGCCTCACTTAAAGTGAAAAAGCTAAGTTAGACTCATATTTCGGACTCGCATCTTCTCCTTTCAATTAATTTAATGTTTTGAAGTTACAAAACATACCACTTATTCCCTCATGTTCACTCCTTTTTCAGTATCTCTTCTTTTAATGTGCAGATCAACACTCAGTCCCCAACATATTTTGCTAAGGGATTTGTCCTTCAGAGATAATAATTGGTTATCCTCTGGTGAAACTGACATGTGTTCTTTCGATGTGTATGTAATAATTAGACTGGTTTCTAGCTAATAGAAAGCTGTGGGATTAGAACTGAAACCAAACAGATTGTGTCTCTTGTGGTTAAACATAAGAAATCAAAATTTACAAGACTGGTTCAGTGTCAATGAGACATGAAGTTATAATTACTTATAATTTCCTTGTGATCCAGACCAGACTCTTTATAATTTCCCACATGACACCTTGCCATGCATGAGTGAACTAACCTCCTTATCCATACAAGTTCATGTTATACAACACATTTACAGTTACTGCAGGCACAGTAGTTTGGAAATTTTGATAAAATAGATACAAAGATATAGATCCACCTTGGGTACTAGTCTACAAAGTACCCAGGACACCTTCAGGGAGCGGTGTCTCAGAAAGGCAGAGTCCATTATTAAGGACCTCCAGCACACAGGGCATGCCCTTTTCTCACTGTTACCATCAGGTAGGAGGTACAGAAGCCTGAAGGCACGCACTTCTTCCCCTCTGCCATCTGGTTCCTTAATGGACATTAAAGCTTTGGACACTACCTCACTTTTTTTTAATATACAGTATTTCTGTTTTTGCACTTTTTTTTAATCTATTCAATATATGTAATTGACTTACTTGGTTCATTTTTTAAATTTTATTTATTGTTTTTCTCTCTGCTAGATTATGTATTGCATTGAACTGCTGCTGCTAAGTTAACAATTTTCATGTCACATGCTGGTGATAACAAACCTGATTCTGATTCTGATCATAAGAGTTTCTGCAGGTGCTAGGCATCTTGAACAACACACACAACATGCTGGAGGAACTCAGCAAGTCAGGCAGCGTCTATGGAGAGGATTGATGTTTCAGACCAAGATCCTTCATCAGAGCTGAAAGGAAGTGGGCAGGAGTCAGAATAAGAAGGCGGGGGAGGGATGTGGAAGGAGTACAAGCTGGCGAGTTGTACGCGAGACCACGGTGAGGGAGAAGATAGTTGGGTGGAGGAGTGGGGATGAAGTAAGAAGCTGAGAGGGGACGAAGTAAAGGGCTGAAGAAGAAGGAATTTAATACAAGGGGCCATTGGGCGACGGAAGAAGGTGAAGGTGCACGGGAACCAGAAGGAGGTGATGGGCAAGTGAGGAGAAGAGAAGCATTGACAGAGCAATTATTTTTGAGCACTAAACAAACAACGTTTCCAAGTCTATATTTTGTGCTTTATTTGCAAAGTTATTAGTCCTTTGTTTTGTAAATGAGATCCAGCAGCTGCAAGCCACTGTATTGCTGGGTTCCTTTGTGTAGCTACGTACGACTTTCTAACCCAGAATATTCTGTCTATCCGGATAGAGCGAAAACAGGGGCCTTCATTATAAACTAGTTACTGAGAAATTAACTAAAACTATTCCCAGGCAATTTCTTTAGCCAAGGAGTGGTGAGAATGTAGCAGTGCATTTGAAGGGAGTTTTGCTGAGGCTAGTCAGATGAGGGAGGAGGGCAGTATCTGAGTGTATTTCATGTAGGAATAAAACAGAGGAGTTAACCCCATTGACAGTATCTATCCCTTAATCAACATTATTTCAACAGATTACTTGCTGTTTTGTCTGAATGTGCTGAATGCAAATGTGGGTGCTGTGTTTCCTACACAATACATTAGCAAAGAGCTTCTCTGCTGCAGAGTGCGTGGTGACCTTCTCAGCTCAGGGGAAGTGCTCTGTGAATATGATTTCTTTGTCCGGGCTTGTGTTTGTGCTGCAGCTACCAGTGCTGGTGGGGAGATTGCTTGTGCTGTGGTCTTTCAAATGGTAGTGGATTCAGCCCAGTACATCACGATTAAAGCTCTCCCAACCATTGAGCATATCTACATGAAACGCTGTCATAGGAAAGCAACATCCGTTATCAAAGATCATCACCACCCAGGCCATGCTGTTTTCTCACTGCTGACATGTGGTAGAAGGTACAGGTGATGCAGGATTCGCACCACCAGGTTCAAGAACAGTTAATACCCCTCAACCATCACCCCCTTCAACAAAAGAGGATAACTACACTCATCCTGATGTCTCGGCCCGAAACATTGACTGTACTTCTTCCTAGAGGTGCTGTCCTGACGAAGGGCCTCGGCCCGAAATGTTGACTGTACCTCTTCCTAGAGATGCTGCCTAGCCTGCTGCGTTCACCAGCAACTTTGATGTGTGTTGCTTGAATTTCCAACATCTGCAGAATTCCTCGTAACTACACTCATCTATTGAGGCATTCCCACAACCGATTATCGCAATTTAAGGAAGGACTCTTTACCTTGTTATTTCATGCTCCAGTTATTTATTTATATTTGCATTTGCACAGTTTATTGTCTTCCATTTTCTTGCTCTTTCATTGATCCTGTTTACAGTTACTACTCTATAGATTTGCTGAGTATGCCCGTCGGAAAGTGAATCTCAGTGTTGTATGTGGTGACATGTATGTGCTAGACTCGATATCACAGCCATATATCCTTTCTTGAAATGTACCTCCGCTGCTGGTTTACTCCAGTTGGCTTTAGGCCTCTCATATCCGTTTTGCCAATCAACTGTCCAGCTCTTGGCTCCATCCCTCCCCCTCCTGTCTTCTCCTATCACTTCAGATCTCCTCTTCCCCCTCTCACTTTCAAGTCTCTTATTAGCTCTTCTTTCAGTTAGTCCTGACGAAGGGTCTCGGCCCAAAACATCGACTGTACCTCATCCTAGAGATGCTGCCTAGCCTGCTGCGTTCACCAGCAACTTTGATGTGTGTTGTCTGATAACACATTTTGAGTTTACTTTCTTGAACTCTGAAGCATGGTCTGTTGCAGGCACTTATTGTTCTCCTAGATAAATAGTTTGGGAGCGCAAATAAGATGTTATACTTGAAATATTTGAAATGACTCATCTTCAGTGCAAATATCTGAAGCTTCTAAGTGCCACCTCTGCCCCATCCTCCCACCCTCCCAGGCACTTCCCTGGAGACAAACTATCTCTGCAGTAGATAGCCACTTGCTTGATATGCTACTTGGAAAGCACTGCTAACCAGCAGCATTACTATCAATTGAAGAAGTCTTTATCAACAGGTTGTTTGCAGGCATTGTGTTACTGACTGGGAAGCAGAGAGCTAGACTTTGATTTTCCATGAAATGACAGTGCATATAATGAGGCACAAGACTCTCCTGTGTCAGGCCGTGTATGTTAGAAGCTCTCAGTTGTACCCATCCTTTGATAACTTCTGAAAACAATGCACCAATTGTGTGGGGCAGTGTTACTACGGTACAGCCTGGAGGAGGCCATTCAGTTCATTATGTCCATGCTGGCTCTTTTGAAGTTCGATCCAATTAATAGATTTTGGTCTTTTCTTGGTGTCCTGCAAGCATCTTGTGTTTCTGTACAAGTCTATTTGAAAATTCCCAACAAATCCACTCCAACTCACATAGCACCTCTTGTCTTTGTAAACAAAATTTACTGATTGCCATTGGTTATTTGGATATCTGTGTGGCATAACAACAGAAGCAGGTAGCTGTTAGGAAAATGCTTATGAGAGGAACACGGTGACAGGTATTTCACCAGAAAGCATCAAACAAAATGCTGGAGGAACTCAGCTCCAACCATGTGAAGGGTCTTGACCCAAAATGCCAACTGCCAATTTCCTTCCACAGTTGCGGCCTGATCCGCTGAGTTCTTCCGTTTTTTTTTGTATGTTGCTCTGGATTCCAGCATCTGTAATTTCTTGTTATCTTCAGAAAGTACATCAGATTAACAAGTTTCAAAGTCAACAATGTTGGCAGTGTGTTGATTAAAAGCACATATGAATAAGAGAGAGCATCCATCAGCCTGGACTATTGACATTGCTCAACGAGTTCTCCAAATATGTACAACCATTAAAAGAGAGGCTTAAGAGACTTAAACCTCTCTTATTCTCCGTCTCTCTTCTCCTTTTACACACATTGTTAATCTTAATACTTTGAGCAAACTTTAGTCACTCGATATCCTCTTTTGTAGACGGGTGTCACATTTTGTCTTTCAAGCATTCCTGCAAAGTCTCTTGGGATAGCTTGCCATATTGAAGGTGTTATATAATTTTGCATTGTTTTTGTCTTAATAGCTAAACATTATACCAGCAAATTACTAATTACTATTTACTGTGTTTCCCTAATTGATCCTGGACTGATGAGTCATTTAGGAGACATATACATTGCTGTTGTTCTGGAGTCACATATAGGCCAAAATGTGTAAAGACAGTAGATCTTATTCATCTTAGTGGACAAGATAGGTTCAAAACAACAAAATAATAATTTCATAGCTGTCATTAATCAGACTAGCTTCTTACTAAATTCCAGTTTTGATTACCTAAGTTTTAAATCCAACAGGGGCACTAGTGGGATTTGAATTCTGTCTCTGCACTAAACTGTTAATGTACCCTAAAAGGGTGAGGTGTGGTGGGGTTGGGAAGGGAAAGAATGGTCACGTAGGATGCGGAGAATAATTTAAAACCAGAGCTCCAGTGAACGTTCTTTATAAACTCCTCTGGTGATGAAAAGCTTGGTAAATGGATTTCTTGCCACTGTGTAGGCGTCTGGAGAAATTCCTGGATTTAACTGCAGTTGTTCTTGGAGTAGTATTTCCTCTTGAGCTCAGCACACTGATAGTTGGATTAGGAAGCAATAAGCTTGATCCATGCTTCAGGCAAATCTTGTTACGTGAAGCACAATGGATGAGTGTAATATTAGGCCTGCCTGCAACATTGTCAAGTGACAATCCTATGCTTTGGAGTCAAAAGGTCCTGGTTTCAAGATGTGCTCTGTGACTTCACAGATTCCAGACTGATGTTTCTGCGGTTGACCAGTTTCCGGAGTGCCAACCTTCTCTGACACACTTAAAAATATCTTGCCTCAGTTGGAAGGGAGATGACATACTTGATCGGGGCTAATATTTACATCTCAACCATTTGATGATCTGGTCAAGATGCAGTTGCTGATCTTCGGAGCTTCCTAATTGCTAACTGGCTTGTACTGACTCCTAAATTGCAATAGGTGATTACACCCCAAATAATACTCCATTCACTTTGGAGCCTCCCAATGTTATGTCATAAAAATAGAAGCATTTCTTTTTCATTACACAGGGGCTCTCTGGGGTTATGGATGACTATGGAAATCTAAGTTTACACAAATTTACCCAAACATTTTTAAACCATTTTTAAGATGTTAATAAATACCACAAAACTTTTTATTATTAATTGGATTCACTATATATTCCAATAGTGTAAAAATGGTAGTGTTTGGGTGACTATTCAATGAAATAAAAGAATTATAGTAAATGTGTGTAGAATGATATGTATGGGTAGCTACAGAAAATAGTCATTTCCAACATGGGGAAAAATTGATTTACAGTCATCTCTCAGGAATGGACCCTTATGGACCCTCGGTGCTGCCTATAGTTGTCCTGATGACTCTTAGCATCTGAGCGAAGTGTTATTTGGTTTTAAATATGAGAATATACTCAAGTAGCCCAGCAAGTGAAGGTGGAGGCAAATAATTTTATTCATGAGAATCTCCTGCATACTCCAATCTCTCCAAACTGATATTTTAAAACACATTTGCTGCCTGGGATCTGTTCAATCCTGTCCCTTGGATGGGAGAGGCCCTGTTAGATGATTTAATCAAATGAGATTATGTCAGATGAATTTCCAGTATGTCAGATGAGGGCCCGAACTCCATGATGTACTCGTTGAGACTTGCGACATCTACTCAGTAGGAACTAATTCAGAAAATGAACTAACTGTGGCAGTCTTCCATTGAGCTTCTCAGCACTCACTATGTGAAGTTACAAAATAATTCCATCTTCCATCCACTGCCTGGGTGATAAACAAGGACACTGATATGAAGAATAACAGTGAAGTTAATCTAGGTATCCTGGTCAAGATTCATCCCTCAACCAATTCCTCCAGAAAGGAGTGAATGGATCATTAATTTTACATTTTGCTGATTGAGTATGGTGTGTCCTGATTGGCTGTCATGTGTCCTACAGGCAGGTGCAAAAAAGTGCTTCCTCAGCTGAAAAGAACCACTTAAATCCACATCTCTCTTTTCATTCAGTAAGGTATAACTTGAGCATTACATACAAAATGCTGGAGGAACTCAGCAGGTCAGGCAGCATCTATGGAAATGAATAAAAAGTCGACGTTTCGGGCCTAGACCCTTCTTCAGGACTGAGAAGGAAGTAGAAAGACGCCAGAATCAAAAGATGGCGGGAGCTGAAGAAGCTAACTAGAAGGTGATTAGGTGAAGCCAAGTGGGAGGGGAAGGTAAACGGCTGGAGAGGAAGGAATCTAATAGGAGAGGAGAGTGGACCACAGGAGAAAGGGAAGGAGGAGGGGACATGGGGGGGGGGAGTGATAGGCGGGTGAGAAGAGGTAAGAATGGGGAATAGGGCAAGAGGAGAGGGTGGCAAATTTTTTTTACTGGAAGGAGAAAATCTATATTCATGGTATCATGTTGGAGGCTACCCAGACGGATTATTAGGTGTTGTTCCTGCATCCTGAGGGTAGCCTAATCTGGGCACAAGAAGAGGCCGTGGACAGACGTATCAGGACAGGAATGGGAATCGGGGTATCATACCAACAGGTTGATGCTTGAGCATTGACTGAAATGTAAAGCAGTGCTGCTGCTGTTGATATGGTTTATTGTTTTTAAGTGCTGTGGTCAGGAGTAGAGTTTCATTATTAATTATGTAGCTGAGTGTTGACTGGGATAGAAACTTGGAAATTCTATACCAAAATGTTTACTCTTTGTAATCTGTTTTTGTTTTAGACTTCTGATTTTGTTTCAATTGCTAATCCCTCAGAACTTGGCTTTATTGGGAAGAGCAGTCCAGTTGTGGCTAATGAAAGTATTTAAAGATAATATTAGATCAAAGTGAAAAATTAATAATATTGCTATAAAAGGGCTGAGAATTGAGAAAAATATCATATTAGAGTAAAGGAGGACAAAGGTATTGAGAATGAAAGAGGAAGTAGAATGGAGAAGTGGTCTATAGATACAGTTCTGTGCAAAAGTCTAGGGCACAGATACATATAGCTAGGGTGCCCAAGACCTTTGCACAGTAATGTAGTAATTTTATGTATTGCATTGTACTACTGCCACAAAAATAACCCCAAAATTTCATGACATACGTGAGCGATGATAAACCTGATTCTGATATGCATGTCTATTGTGGACTGAGTCGGAAGGGGATAGGGGAAGGGAATCATGGTTGGGAAATAGGAAGGGGGTGGAAAGGACTGAACAGACATTCTGTAATTGATCAATAAACCAATTGTTTGGAATCAAATGACTTTGACTGGTGTCTCAGGGCTGGGTGTGTCTGTACCCGTGACACCCCCCCCCCACCCCCGTGCCTGGGTCTACTTCTCTGCCACCAGTCCCACCTCCCTCCTGTGGTACTCCACCCTCGCCATTCCCAACATCCTAGGTTCCTGCCAGGCTTACAAACTCACTCTCTGCTCCATGTCGACAAACACAGTGCTGTGCAAAAGTCTTAGGCACCCTAGCTATATAAATGTGCCTAAGATTTTTGCACTGTACCAATGAGAAAAAGGTGTCATCTTAGAATCATACAGGACAGACCAGGCCTTCACCGAAGCATGGCCAATGTGAACTACTTTACTTATCTACACTAATCCCATTGGATAAAATTTCACCAATGTGGATGTGCTACAGACAAAGGCAGGTGTAATTATTTGGGAGATAAGGACGTGGCTGAGGAATTTGACATTATTTTATGTCCATGTTCATGGAGAAAGGCACTGCATGTCTGAAATTTGACTAGGAGCAATGGATGCTGACTTAACAAGAAGATGAATGAAATTGCCACGTGTAAAAGAAAACGTGGTATTGGAGAATTGGGATTGTCATAGAGTCATGCAGTTATACAGTACAGAAACAGGCCCTTTGTCTCAACTCATCTGTGCTGACTAAGTTGCTTAACTGAGCTGGTCCACCTTGCCTGTATTTGACCCTTACCCCTCTAGCCATTTCAATTCAATTCAAGTTTAGTTGCCATTCAACCATACATGAAAACCCATGAATATAGCCAGGTGAGACAGCTTTACTCCAGGATCAAGGTACAAAACACAGTACCAACAGTCACACACAGCACAAAGCACACATAGCACATACAAGTTAGCAAGCACATGTAGGATATCAGTCATGCAAAATAAATAGAACAGACCCTGAGTCCTTGATGCAGTCGACCACGATACAGCCTGTCCTCAGCCAAGTGAACACTGGGGGCAGCACCGACTCCAGCCTGGACCCCGCACCTCACTGCCCCGGTGGGGTGAACCGGCTTCAATGCCTCTCTCATGGCGACTGCTGACAGGTGACACTGTGGCTTAAGGCCTTGAGTCCACGAATGTCCCAGAAGTTTGCAGTACTCCTGTCTATAAGTCTAAGTATATGTTTTAAAAACTGATAAATTTCCAGGAACTGAAGGTCTGCAAGAGGGTTTGGCACCATGCTCCAATTGAAAGGACCATGAGTAAGAGTACACCTGGAAAGTTGTGTACAGGTCTGGACTCCCTGTGTAAAGTAGGATGTACTTACAGAGGGAGGGCAGAGAATATTCACCAGGTTGATTTCTAAGATAGTAGGTACTTTGTCTAATGAGAGAGTGAGCAGGCTGGGTCTATACTTTCTCAAGTTTGGAATTCTTGTTGGGTCTGACAGGGTAGACGCAAGGATAATGTGTTCTCTGGCTGATGAGTCAGGAGTCAGCAGTTACTGTCTCACAATAAGGAGCCCAGCCATTCAGGACAGAGAAGAGAAGGAACTTCTTCACGTGGAGTCTAATGAGTTTTTGGAATTTTCTACCAAAGGCAGCTGTCAGTGCTTGATCACAGTGTTTATTCAGGATTGATTTTTGAATATTAAGGGATCAAAGGATATGTTGGTCACACAGATTTTGCTTTGTGTCCTGCCTAATATTTATCTTGCATTAAAAATCAACAGCGTTGTCTGTGACACATTTTTGTTTCAGGGATATTGCTGTTGGCAATATTACTGTTACAGATGGCAATAATATTTCCTGCATTATAACAGTTGCCAATTATCAACATCAGCCCTTGTACTGCTAGAATTAGATTTATCTCTGATTGACAAGTTTTAGAGTTTTACTGTGCTTGTACAATCATCTCGAACTTAAACCTCTGCTTAGTACTGTTGCATATGTAATATTTCAGTAACATCAGTGGTTCAATACTTCCATTTTTAATATCAGAGAATATACAACCTGAAATTCATACTCTCTGCAGACATCCACACAAACAAAAGAAATACCCTAAATAATGAATGACAGGAAAATGTTAGAACCCCAAAGCCCCCCTCCCTCCCATGCACAAGCAGCAGTGAAGCATCAACTCTCCCCCGCCTGCTTCAGCAAAGCCTCTGCCTCCTCCCCCACCACCCGGCAAGCGAGCAATAGCAAAGTCCTCAAAGAGCCCATGGTCTGCAGTCCATCAAAATCCACTGTTCACCTGACAGTTCGACATGCCACAGGCTCTCTCCCACTGACAAGGGAGAGAAAGATATCACTCATGCTACAGCAAGAGGGGAGACCAGCAACTCGCTGTTTGATGTTACAGTCAGCAGCGGCACCTTTAATATTTGAGTAATATTGTAAACATATTGTTTGATTAAGCATTCTTGTTGTTTAAATAATTCATTACAGGTTAGAGTATATAAAAAAAATGCAAGGGTGATTGATAAGTTTGTGGTCTAAGGTAGAAGGTGATGAGTTATTAACTTCAAACTTTCTGCATTATCACTCAGAGTTGAACTGCATGTGCCTGTAACGAGAGGGTCTTGGACCTCCAGGTGGTCCATAGCAGGGGTGATTGATAAGTTCGTGGCCTAAGATGGAAGGAGATGAGTTATACCACTCTCATCACATGCACGTGCAGTTAACTCTTTGAGTTAAAATGCAGAAAGTTTGAAGTTAATAACTCATTTCCTTCTACCTTAGGCCATGAACTTATGAACCACCCCTGCCGTGGACCACCTCTGGAGGTCCAAGATGCCGATTTCTACAAAGAAGGGATCCGTATGCTCCACGACTGCTGGACTAAGTGTGTAAATGTAGGAAAAATAAATGTGCGAGGTTTTCTAAAATTGACTCCTTCTACCCTAGGTCACAAACTTATCAATCACCCCTCGTAAGTGAACTGCATACATCGTGATGCCACCACCTGATATGCATGTGCCTCGCTTAAAGCAAAGAACAAAACTTAAGACTCTCATCTCTTGGCTCTCTCGTTTTCCTTTGCATTAGTTTAATGTGTTGGAGTTACGTAACATAACAAGTACCATTACTGCTGGTGGAGTAGCCCCAAAACCGGACAGAATCTGTAATTAGTGTACACTTTCCACACAGTGTTCCTGCACCCTTCACTTTCAAGTACCTTGTGAGTTTTGAAATAAAAACAACAGCAGCCAAAGCATCACGGAACAGGGACAGCTAACTTAGCCTCTCCTCATCTAATCCACTGTTTGATCAGATGGATGTTGATCTGGACTTTAACTCCATACACTTTAATTAGTTAAGTACTTAATACTCTTGCCTAAAGCTATCAATGTGGAAGACTGTTTCAAGATCCCCCACTTCCCGATCCTACCTTTGCCTCCACCTAGCTCCCCATCATCCTCGTGCCCACCAGTTGCCTCAGCTTTTTGTGACAGTGTCCAGATTTTCTCTGCTCTTTGTCTGTGTCCTGACTTCACCCCTGCCTCCCTTCCCTCCCTCCCTTTCCCCCCAAAATATCCACTTCCACCCTCTTGAATTCTGTAGTTGGTGAAATATTTCAGTTTGATAATGTGTTTCCTTATTGCACCTGAAGCACTCGTTTGGAAGGATTGCAAGTCCAGTCAGTGCAAGTCATGATCGTTACCTACTTGTACAAGCATGCGAGCAATGCTGGTGAATCTGTTACAAGTGTGACTGCACTCTCGAAGTGCTCTTTTGACTGTGACATGCCTGGCCCGATGCAGGATCGTAACCTGCAGCATCAACTATTGCTTTGCCTCCACAGAGGCTGCTTGGCCCGCTGAGATCTTCCTGATGTTTATTTTCAACTTTCCAGCATCTGCTTTCCTTTATGTTCTCACATTAATCTGACTGATTTGTAAATGATTCTGAAATATTTGTTTGGGGTTAATTTTGAATGGACAATGAACACCAGCCTAGCAGTAAAATTCACCTCCCATGAACAAATAGAATACTATGTGTAAGAAGTGTAGCGGTGTTAGACAGACTCTTAAGTCAGCAAAGCATAGAAGGATAAATACTTTCTGGGATTAGTGTAAATGGACATTAAAGTTTGGTATCGGCATTTGGGTCCGAAGGGCCATTCCTTTGCTGTACAGCTCTAGGACTTTAAGTTTGAATAATAGGGAAGAATTTGTCTTCAACATGCCAAATGGACCAACCTAATTGTTGTCCGATAATCCGTCTGTGAATTATCTTGTGCTGCTTTGCTACGTTACTGGTGCTATATAGAAGCAGTGGTTGTTGTATGGCCTCTCGGTTGCTAACACACTATAGGTTTTGAGAATGTTGGTTTGTAGAGTCTTCTCCATTATGTACCATGTCATATGATGTGGGCGAGCATGGTCTTCACCAGGAAAGTTCTTGGCAGGTTTGTAGAGCATAACTATTCAAAAGTTTAAATTGGGTAGCTATTGTTTGGCTGTTGCACAGGGTTTGAAGATATTGTTACACTTTGCACAGAGTCATCAAAGTGGACTCATTATTTCCTGCTTCATTGCAAATATGCACCAATCAGTAAATCATGGGATATATGAAACTGGAAGATAGGAGAAAGTAATGTAAGTGCATATAGAATTCTCCTATAATTATAAAAAAATGATGGGCTTAGGATTCCCAGTAAATGGTGGAGCGAGGCCCTCTCCTGTAAGATTTGATGGTCTTTGTGACACAGGCATTCCTTTTTCCAAAATCAGGCATCAGATCAAAGGAACCAGCTGACGCTTCTCTGTGATTCCATTAAGTAGGCGGCAGAGCCAATCGTATTGAGGAACTCCCACAGACAGGACAGGATGTAGAAAGCAAATTTTGAATTAATATTTTAAATATAATGCAGAGTTCAGAATATTCATAAGACTGAGGAATGTACAAATAAATGGTCATGGTAATAACTGAAATATCACAAACCGCAAAAGAACTTTTAATATTGCTTGATATTTACCTCATGTTTGTTTGCTTCAAGGAATGGTTGATTTGGGTTTTATTGTTAAATGTAATTCATCCCATCGTCACTAGGGGAGCTCTCCTGGACGGCACACTGGCTCAGCTATTAGAGGCGCTGCCTCACAGGGCCAGTGACCTGGGTTCAGTCCTGACCTCCTGTGCTGCCTATGACGAGTTTGCACCTTTCCCCTCGGACCATGTAGGTTTCCTTGGGGTGCTCCAGATTCCTCCCTCATCACAAAGACTTGCGGGGTGGTAGTTTAATTAGCCACTCTGAATTTCCCCAAACTTGTAGAAGACTTATAGAATCTGTTGAGAGTTGAAGGGAAATGTTGGGAGAATTTAAAAATAAGGGTTTAGTATGATTGAGTGCTTGATGGTTAGCATGGATTTAGTGGGCTGAAGGGTGGATATCTCTATATCTTCAAAGTAAATCCATCAGGTTCTTCACATCAATGAGAGAGCAGATGAGTCCTGGATTTAATGTCTCTGCTGAAAGGTGGTACCTCCTACAGCATTGCCTCGACTTGGACTCTGTTTGAATGCTACCGAAATACAGTCTCTGGTGTGGGGCATGGACGAATAGCCCTCCTAGAGCTGAGTCAAGAACAGTCGGCATTCTGCCCACTGAACCATCATAAACTGAAACAAGTTGGCTTGTTTAGCAGCTCTGTTAGTGGAATTTGCATGTTCGAACACCATCCTGGAACCTGCTCATTAAGCCAAGGTCATGTCCCTAAAACATGTATGCAATGTTCCCCTGAGGCTAGCTTCTTCACTCAGATTCATTTGGAAGTGGAATAACTGGGCAATTCCCTCTCTGTTCTTTGGGCAATGTACTGTAGATGGTGTAGATATAATCATTTACCTGCACCGATTCAGTGCTTCACAGAAAGGTGCAGATAGCCGGGTAAAAGATACTTGGCAATGTTACAAATAGAAAATGCTGGACATACTCAGCTAAGTCAGAGATGATGCAGTTCCTCCAGCTGTCCATTCCATATACAGCTGAGTAAGAAACAAGTCAAAAGTTTGGAAAGGTTGAAAGTCCTGAACTGCTGATAGAATGTCCCGATGCACTGGTAGTATAAAACTATCAAGGAGTCTGGCCAGTTCACAGAGGAGAGGAGAGGAGCAATGTTTTTCAGAGTGCTGATAGTGATGGGAGTGGAGTAACATGCACTATGCCTGGCACTAGATGAACTGAAGCGCACAGTTCCACGAGAGCTCTGAGGGCATCTTGACATTAAGCCTTAAGGCTTTGAAGGAGCTTCCTTCTCTGTTTCAGATCAATTACCACTTGACATTTTAATAGTCATGTAGCTATGCTCAATGAGTTATAGTCTAATGATCACAAACAAGAGAAAATCTGCAGATGCTAGAAATTCCTCCAGCATTTTGTGTGCATAACAATAGTTTAATGATTATTAAAATCCAGTACATTTCTGTTGGTATCTGATAAGAGTTAGGCAAACTTTCAGAGGTTGCTTTTTTCTTGGTAAATGATAAGAGTACCTGGATTAAAAATAATGAAATTCGGTCACACAGTACTGGTAAAACATGTTCAGCCCAAATGTGAATTTGGCAAGTTTATTCAGTCTGTTCGTTATATTATTTCAAACTGAGTGGATGACTTCAGAGCAGCTTGGTTCTGTCATTTGGTATCTCTGTATAGGGGATAGTCTGTGAGGCTTTTATTTATTTTTATTTTTGTTTATTTAGAGATACAGCATGGAATAGGCCCTTCAAGACCTTCAATTCACACAGCCCAGCCCCCAAAATCCCCAATTTAACCCTAACCTGATCACGGGACAATTTACAATGATGGGAGGCATTGATCATGTGGATAGCCAGAGGCTTTTCCCCAGGGCTGAAATGGCTAACATGAGGGGGCATAGCTTTAAGGTGCTTGGAAGTAGGTACATGGGGGACATCAGAGGTAAGTTTTTCAACTGAGAGAGAGAGGTGGGTGCATGGAATGCACTGCCAGCAAAGATGGTAGAGGTGGATACAATAGGGTCTTTTAAGAGACTCCTAGATAGGTAGATGGAGTTTAGGAAAATAGAGGGCTATGCGGTAGGGGAACTCTAGGCAGTTTCTAGAGCAGGTTACATGGTTAGCACAACATCGTTGGCCGAAAGGCCTGTAATGTGCTGTAGATTTTTATCTTTCTATGACTGATTAACTAACCCGGCATGTCTTTGGACTGTGGAAGGAAACTGGAAGACCCAGGGAAAACTCACACATTCCACAGGGAGGATGTACAAAGACTCCTTACGGAGGATGCTGTAATTGGACTCTGAACTCCAATGCCTTGAGTTGTAATAGCTTTGTGCTAATTGCTATGCTACTGTGGCGCTCTAATTTTATAGTCGTGTTTGTGTTAAATAGTAGCTCAGAAGCAGAAAATATGTCTTTCTGATTAAACTACAATTGAACTGGGACCACACACAAAATGCTGGAGGAACTCAGCAGGCCAGGCAGCATCTATGGAAAAAAGTACGGTCGATTTATCGGGCCGGGACCCTTCGGCAGGACTGGAGAAAAAAATGATGAGCAGATTTAAAAGGTGGTGGGGGGGAGGGGAGAGAGAAACACAAGTGAAACCGGGACGGGGAGGGGTGAAGGAAAGAGCTGGGAGTCGATTGGTGAAAGAGATTCGGGGCTGGAGAAGGGGGAGTCTGATGGAAAAGAACAGAAGGCCATGGAAGAAAGAAAAGGGGGGAAACGATGGGCAGGCAAGGAGGTAAGGTGAAAGAGGGAAAAAGGGATGGGGAATGGTGAAGGGGGGCATTACCAGAAGTTTGAGAAATTAATGTTCATGCCATCATGAACTGGGACCTGTCAGCAACATTTATTGACAGTAATTTCTCTAGCATTAGTCTGTGAACAATTAGATGCCTAATATGCACTGATAATGGAACCTTGCATGTCCTCCTAGCATGAGCAATGTCTGTTCAAGGACCGCCATCTGTAAGATAGGCAGGACCTTGCTGGAATGGAACAACTGACCGGTGTGCCCCAAGCATTATCCCCTGCACCATTCACTTTTCATAGCAGATTGTACAGTATTTTCCTGGAACTGGTTTTAAAGTGTTTCAAAGACTGGGAATTATAAAATTTTCTGGACCAAGGGGCCAGTGGAGATCGGTAAGAAAAGGAGGAGGAAGGCAATTAGGTTTCCCTCTCTGCACATTCATTTGACCAAGAGTGTATTAAATGTCTCTGTTGTATCTGCCTTCACCAGCACCTTGGGCAACACATTCCAGTCATCCACCACTTTCTACGTGTAAAAAACAAATGCCCTACACATATCCTTTGTACATGTTTTTCTCTACCTTCATTGTCCCATTAGTTCAATGCAGTCTCTTGGAGTGAGTCAATACCACTCCATTTTCCTGTTTAAGGCATCTATGAAGTGTTTGAGAGGTTATTCCTTGGGATGAATCCCTCGGAGTGCAGTAGTGCCCTAGCTCACAGTCTATGAATGTTTATCTATCAATGCCTTATCCTGCTTACCAATTTTGTACGGCATTTAATAAATTACAAGTAAGTTTAACCAACTTGTGACCCTAGCACACTGAATGATTGCCTGCTGCTCAATCTATAATGAATGCCACAAATTTTGCCAGAATACACTCAACGATTTTAAATTCAATTGTCAATGAAGATCATCTGCGATAATGTACAAATCCATCCG
Source organism: Mobula birostris (assembly GCF_030028105.1). NCBI lineage: Eukaryota > Metazoa > Chordata > Chondrichthyes > Myliobatiformes > Myliobatidae > Mobula > Mobula birostris. The sequence continues at coordinate 61,152,557 of NC_092374.1, read as the reverse complement.
CACAGCTGGAAGCATGTTGAATCTTGTTGTGCATACCTGGGTTAGTCATGGAGAAAATCAGCGGTGCCTAAGACCAGGCAGGAGCAGCACATTGCTACCTCCCACTTCACAGCTTCGGTTCAGACCTTGGATGCTGTCCATGTGAAGTTTGCACGTTCTCCATGGCCACAAGGATTTGCTCTGGGTGATCCCAAAGATGAGCTCGTGTTAGGGTAATTGGCCACCATTATGTTACTGGCCATTACACTGCTGGCGTTCAGGGCAGCAATGAAGGACCTCCATCTCTGGTGAGGTTCAGGGCTTCCTTCACCATGTCAGCAGCTTCCCCTCAGTTTTCACTACTGTCAGTCATGCAAGTCCCGGGTGGAGACTCAGGCATACCATCACACTCAGATGTAGGATTCTTCATTGCTGTTTCCATAACTATTTTGCTTTAACAGTCAGGATTGTTAGTCCTGAGCTGAACCCCCAAACCTGGAGGACTGGTGGACCACTTTTTGTTCGGCCTCTACCCTTTGACCTGTTTGGCATGGGTGAACCTTCCAAGAGCCAAAGCATAAAGCCCTGGCTCCCCCTAACTTAGCTCTCCAGTTCATTGAGGCACTCAAGCCTCCAAACCGTAGGATAAGATTGTGGTCCTCTTGGAGGAATTGGCCACTATAAGTCACCCCTAATGGAAGTTGCTGCTTGGAGAACTGGTGGGGAGTAAATTGTAGATGGTGTTGACAGGCCTGTGTGAGGTAATACATTACAGAGGGGCGATGGCATTGCTCTGTGAAATGGCATGGTGTTAGTGGGACAACTCTGGCCTCCTCCTGTCATATGGAACTCTATACAGAATCCAGCTTGGATCTAATATGAAGACAAGTCCATGCTCAATTTTGGGAGTGAGATAATTCAATCCAGAAATTGGTCATAGTCATTTTCCACTGTAGAATTGAGTGATTTTACAATTCATGCTGCTGATAAAACTCACCTGCTAGGTCTATTATATTTCATGAACAAGGCATAGGTTACAATGTTAAAAATTAACTTGCATTATGCTTATCACATTAATTGCACTTACTGCCACAGAGACATTGATTAATACAAACTTGTGTAAACATATGATTTAACCGACTGAATTTAATGAAAGTTTTGATTTCAAAATCAGACTTTATTGTCATGTACAATGAAAAGATTTTCTTGCAGTAGCATCACAAGCACATGGCATAATATACATGTGTGTGTGAGTGTGTGTGCGCGCACATATGCGCGCGCCCTTAGCTCCTTGTGGAGTCGTCAGGTTGCTGTCATGACAAGCTTTTTTTTGGTATGCTCATCGTACAGCATGTCTTGGGCATCTGAAACCTGGTGGAGCCCATCCCTCTCCAGGTTTTTGTTTACAAGGTCGAGTTTGTTAGCTCAACACTCAACCCAGGCACAGATGGAGAGCGTGCAAGGGAGCCGGCTGGATTCGAACTCGGGACCTCTCGCCCCGAAGTCCAGCGCTGATGCCACTACACCATCAGCTGGCAGGGCATCATATAAAATGCATTCAAAAGAAAAACGCAAATTAAACATAAGCAATTTTTAAAGAGAGAACATAAAACCAAAAACAAACATCATCCATTTTAGCCCAAAGTGATTGTTGTGTTGCTAAAATCTAGTGATTACGGTTGTGCTGGTTGGTTGAAGAACCAGTTGGTTGAAGTGAAGTAGCTGTTGTTGAACCTGGTGGTGGGGGGTTTCAGGCCTCTCTACCTACCCAATAGTAGCTGCAAAAGGAACGTGTGGCCTAGATGGTGGGGATCTTTGATGATGATTGTTGACCTACTGATGATTGTTGATCTCCCTCCTCTAGATACAACTATTGGTAGGAAGGGATGTGCCCGTGATCGATTGGGCAGAGTTGATGACTCTCTGTAGCCTCTGACGTTCTTGTGTATTAGAATTGTCATCCCACACCGTAAAGCAACCAGTCAGGATACTTTTAACATCTGCAGAAATTTGTCAGTGTTCAATGACAAACTGAAGTTTCTTAAGAAATTAAAGACACTGGTGTGCTTTTCTTGTGATTGGTTCTCTCTATGTGCATGGCCCAGGACAGATCTTCCAATATGTTGAATCCCAGGAATTTAAAGCTGCTGACTCTCTTCTTACACGTTCATGGTTCAAAAGGAAACTCTAATAAAGATGTTTTACTTACATAGATCAGGACGTGATAAAGGGAAGGTGTATACAAAAGAAAAGAATTGGAGGTACAAGAAATTTGAAATAAATTCAAAAGATATAAACATTGGACGAGTGAGCAAAGGATATCAGGTTCTCTTTGTACAACACCTTTAGCATATTGAAAGTGCCTTTAGTTAATGCACAAGAGCCGCATCAAGTAGAAAAGGCCAAAGTGCTCAAACAGCTGGTGGGGGAAGTATCCAAAAGCTTGGCCAATAGGACTTTCTATGGAATATCTGAAAGGTGTAGTGAGTTGTGAGACAGAGAGGTTTTGGGAAGGGTTTTATTGCAGTTTACAACTCAGACAGTTGGAGGTACAGCACAAATAACAGGACAATTAAATCCTGGGTTGATTGACAGGACTGCAGATAGTTCACTGGAACTCTTTACAGAAATAGTGAGGAACAGGGCCAAGGAAGGATGTGAGGAGAATTTTAAAATTGAAGTCTTGTCTAGCTGGGGCCCTGTACGAGTCTGAGAGTCAGGGTTTAAAACACGCTGTAGGATTTGGTCCAAGGTTACCCGTAGTCAGCAGATATTTTGATGACCTCTAGTTTGCAAAGGGGGGATTGATGGGAGTTCAACCAAGAGAACATTGGAGTAATTAATACATGTATAAAAGTTAGAACAGCAGATAAGATTAGGCAGGGCTAGAATTGAAGATATTATGGATGTAGAAATGAGTGGTCTTACGACAAAGTGAATGAGGAAGGGGTGATTATGTATTTGGCATTGGAGGAAAACAAAGAGCAAGAGGGGAGTTCTGTGATAGGGCAGAAGGCAGGAAAGTTAAATGATAAAAGTGGATGATATCATAAAGCAGAAGGATGCAGTCACAGGAAAGAAGAAATGATAGATAAATGGAGACTGCAGAATAGTTGAGTCCAGAAGGCTCCGATGTGTTTTTTAGTCAACCAGAATTTTTAAGGTTGTTTGCAAAAGGTTCCAAATGGGGATTCTGCCTGTGGGAACTGTTTACTGTGAATACTGAGCATGGAGCTGAGGAGGAAGATGCTGACAAGTTTGTACACTCAGCGGTCACTTTATTAGGTACGGCTGCTCATTAATGCAAATATCCAATCAGCCAATGATGAGGATGCAGCTCAAGGCACAAAGTCATGCATACATGGTCAAGAGATTCAGTTATTGTTATCAGAATGGGGGAGAAATGTGATCTAGGTGACACTGATTGTGGAATGATTGTTGGTACCAGACAGGGTGGTTTGAGTATCTTAGCAACTGCCGACCTCCTGGGCTTTTTATGCACAACAGTCTCTAGAGTTTATGGAAAATGGTGCGGGAAAACAAAATACATCTAGTGGGTGAAAATGCCTTGTTGATGAGAGGGGACATCAGAGGAGAATGGCCAGACTGGTTCAAGTTGATGAGAAGGTGACAGTAACTTAAATAAATGTGTGCTACAACAGTGGTATGCAAAGACCACTCTCTGAACAAAAACTTTGTGGATCACGAAGTGCCCATTTGTACTGATCTGACAGTTATCTCATTTATATTTCCTATATTTCCATCAACTCTCCCTCCCAGCTTCTCCAAAGGAACTACACGATAGGAGTAAATTATAAGTTGTCAATTACACCACCTATCTGCGTGCCATTGGGATGTGAGAGGGATCTGAAGTGCCTTGAGGAAACTTACGATCATAGGACCAATGTGCAAATTCCACTCAGATAGCACCAGGGGTCAGGATTGAACCCAGTTGCTTGAACTTTGAAGCAGCAACTCTTCCCTTGGAAATTTTTTAAACAATTGTGGAACCACACATAACATTTTGTCCTTTTTTTGAGTGGTGATGGTGGTAATGAATTGTTACAGTCGGTGGAGGGGCAGGAGAGATTAAATGAAGTGGAGGGTGATAATTTGAGTGGTTAGTAATGGGTAGGTAAAGAATCAAGAGATTGTCCAGAAGGAACAGGAATAGTCATGAGACAAGTAAAGAAACAAAAACTGGGTCAGGAAGAGGTGTAAATGGGAACTGCAGAATTACATCCAAAACTGTTAATCTTGTGTGTTGCCAATGGCAACAATATAGGAGTTAAGCAACTCAAAAAAATGCTGGAGGAAACAGTTGACATTTCATCAACGCACATCAAAGTTGCTGGTGAATGCAGCAGGCCAGGTAGCATCTCTAGGAAGAGGAACAGTCAACGAAGACCCTTCGTCTGGAACGTCAACTGTACCTCTTCCTAGAGATGCTGCCTGGCCTGCTGCGTTCACCAGCAACTTTGATGTGTGTTGCTTGAATTTCCAGCATCTGCAGAATTCCTGTTGTTGACATTTCATCAAGACTGAAGAAGGGTCTCGGCCTGTTCCCTCTATTCCAGAGGTGCTGCCCAGCCTGCTGAGTTCCTCCAGCATTTTGTTTATGTTGCTTTGGATCGCCAGCATCGGCACATTTGCTTGTGATTTGTCGATAATCGGTATTATCTGTGTTTCACACTCTTGCCTCTAAGTTCAAAAGTTAATATCACCGACATGAGGCATGAAGTTTGTTGTTTTGTGATAGCAGTACAGTGCAAAAACATACAAATCTGTAAATTACAAACGTAAATATTTCAAAGAAGGGAACAGTGAGGTCATCTTCATGAACCGTTCAGAAATCTGATGCCAGAGGATAAGAAACTATTGGTAAAACGAGTGGATTTTCAGGCTCCTGTACCTCCTCCGTGATGGCAGAAGGGGGCATGTCCCAGATGATGAGAGTAATGATGAATGCCACCTTATTGAGGCACAGCCTCTTGAAGATTCCCTTGAAGTCAGGGAGGGTTGTGTCCGTGATGAGCTGGCCGACTCTATAACCTCTTCTGATGCTCCATACCAGGCCGTAATGCAACCAGTTTGACTACTTTTCACTGTACAGTATATCTATAGAAGTTTATAAGTGACACACCAGACCTCCTCATACACTTAATGACATGGAGCTGCTGGCATGCTTTCTTTGTGAGTGGATCAACATCTTGGGCCTGGGATAGATCCTCTGAGTTGTTGAAAAACAGGAATTTGAGGATTTAATTTCCAATTCAAAGTTTTCCCGGCCAAGGCTCCAGTGCTTTGTTGGAGTGCTGCACTGTCAGTAAGTTCAATGCGATGTTAAACCAGGGAGCAAAATACTGTAGTTGCTGGAAATTGACCAGGTCATTGACCTGAGATGTCTCGGTTTCTCTCTGCACAGATGCTCTCTGGCCTAATACACACAAAATGCTGGAGGAATTTAGCAGGCTAGGCAGCGTCTATGGAAAAAAGTAACAGTTGATGTTTCGGGCCAAGACCTTTCATCAGGACAGATGATATGAGTCCTGATGAAGGGTCTCGGCCCAAAATGTGAACTGTTTACTCTTTTCCATGGACACTGCTTGGCCTGCTGAGTTCCTCCAGCATTTTGTGTATATTAATTTGATTTCCAGCATCTGCAGATTTTCTATTGTTTACTCTCTGACCTACTTGGTGCTTCCCGCATTTTATGCTAAAATCAACATAATTTGAAACATAAACACAAGAAAATCTGCAAATGCTGGAAACACACACAAAATATTGGAGGAACTCAGCAGGCTAGGCAGCATCTATAGAAAAGAGTAAACAGTTAACGGTTTGGGTTGAGACCCTTCACCAGGAAATTGTTTGAAATCGATGATTTGGGCTGTCTGTGGTTCTTGCTATTAGCAAATTTGTTCTGCTTTTCCCACATTAAAACAGTGACAATAGTTGAAATGCAATTCATTAACTCCAATGAGTTTTTGATTGACTTGAATAGGTGTTGAAGATCCTTTTACAAATTAAATACCTTCTTTTATGAGATCAGTAATGATCTGTTGAAGGCAGATAAACATGATGCAAATTACAACTAAAGGCTGATTTATACTTCTGTGTCAACTCGACGCCGTAGGTACCATGAACCCTACGCAGAGCCTACGTGGATTCCTACGCCGTAGCCTGACGCGCACCTCTCCCAAAATGTAACCACGCGTCGCAGCAACGCAAACCGCAACAGCTGTGATTGGTCCGCTTGGTAGCATCGCATTTCCTCCTACGCTGCAATAGCTTCCCATTGGCCGACTGAAGGGCAGGGAAGGAACTCTGGCTGCAATGCTTTCCATAAAGCTTTACAGACCTCCGAAATTGAGGAGGACACATTTCACTTTTACGAGAAAAGACGCTCGCTTTAAACTTGTTTACCCCGAGAAAGACTACCATGACCATGAAGCCTTGCGCGAACAGGTGTGTGCGCATGCGTAATATGCGTGAATTGCAGAGCGATGCAGACACACCAACGCACAAGTATAAATGCTCACAAAACGTGTAGGCCATTTGCACAGGTTACGGTGTCGAGTTGACGCAGAAGTATAAATCAGCCTTAATACTACTCCACTGCACTGCTCCAAAGAGCACCAAATGAGGCCATTCTTACCCTTGGCCATTAGGCTCTATAATGAGTCAACTGAGAGCTGGGGAAGTGATAGCCCTCTCCCCCTTCCCCCCCCCGATAAAACTGTTATTAAGCACAACAAACTGTTATTAAGCACAACAAATCATCTTTACAGTAGAGGAGGCCGTGGATAGACATATCAGAATGGGAATGGCATGTGGAATTAAAATGTGTGGCCACTGAGAGATCCTGCTTTCTCTGGCGGACAGAGCGTAGGTGTTCTGTGAAACGGTCTCCCAGTCTGCGTCGGGTCTCACCAATATATAGAAGGCCACATCGGGAGCACCGGACGCAGTATATCACCCCAGCCGACTCACAGGTGAAGTGTCGCCTCACCTGGAAGGACTGTCTGGGGCCCTGTCCCTTGTCCATTCGTTCCCCCCCATCCCTCCCCACTGATCTCCCTCCTGGAACTTATCCTTGTGAGCGGAACAAGTGCTACACATGCCCCTACACTTCCTCCCTTACCACCATTCAGGGCCCCAGACAGGCCTTCCAGGTGAGGCGACACTTCACCTATGAGTCAGCTGGGGTGATATACTGCGTCCGGTGCTCCCGATGTGGCCTTTTATATATTGGCGAGACCTGACGCAGACTGGGAGACCGCTTTGCTGAACACCTACGCTCTGTCCGCCAGAGAAAGCAGGATCTCCCAGTGGCCACACATTTTAATTCCACATCCCATTCCCATTTTGACATGTCCATCCACGGCCTGCTCTACTGTAAAGATGAAGCCACACTCAGGTTGGAGGAACAACATCTTATATTCCGTCTGGGTAGCCTCCAACCTGATGGCATGAACATCGACTTCTCTAACTTCCGCTAGTGCCCCACCTCCCCTTAGTACCCCATCCGTTATTTATTTTTATACATACATTCTTTCTCTCACTCTCCTTTTCCTCCCTCTGTCCCTCTGACTACACCCCTTGCCCATCCTCTGGGTTCCCCCCCCCCCCGTCTTTCTCCCTAGGCTTCCTGTCCCATGATCCTCTCGTATCCCTTTTGCCTATCACCTGTCCAGCTCTTGGCTCCATCCCTCCCCCTCCTGTCTTCTCCTATCATTTTGGATCTCCTCCTCCCCCTCTCACTTTCAAATCCCTTACTCACTCTTCCTTCAGTTAGTTCTGACGAAGGGTCTCGGCCTGAAACGTCGACTGAAACTCTTCCAATAGATGCTGCCTGGCCTGCTGCGTTTACCAGCAACTTTGATGTGTGTTGACAGATACCAGAATAGGTTTGGAACATAGATTGTTCCACAAGGCCAACAAAAAGGCAGGCATAGCTAGGACCCATACGGGTGCCCATGGCTACACCTTTAGTTTGGAGGAAGTGGGAGGAGCCAAAGGAGAAATTATTAAGAGTAAGGACTAATTCCGCAAGACGGAGCAGAGTGGAGCAAACTGTTATTAAGCTCTGTTTAGCTGTGTTTACTACATCCTGCTATTGCAGACAGACAGTGCAATACTACCATCACTTCTTATCTGGATGGTGTGAATGTGCAACCATTGCTGAATAATATTACAATAATTCTTGCACTATCATCTTATCAGTGTGAACTTGGAAATCTCGTAAATCTTGTCATCTTTGACTTGTAAATCTTGTGCATCTTACTTTTAAGATAACTTTTATTTATTCTTTCTTACTTAGAATGTTTGGACATCTGTGCACTTGTAATGCCACTATGATGCTGTAATTTCCTTTAGGAAGAATAAAGTATTACTGTATCTATCTTAAAACTTTAATTATTCAATAGTTCTTCGCTAAGTCTGATCCAGTGCTGAAAAAGCCTCTTTAAACATTTGTTTCCCACCTACAGAGTTCTGTAAATGTTGTACTTAACACCCTATTGTTTGCTAATGTCCTTAACATCAACCAATGCTTGATTTGGTGTTTGTCCTCAAATATCCACCAATCACCAATAAGGAATCCAATCAGAGACCAGATCTGTGTACAAAGATTAAGACAGATTTTAATTTTTCATGAGCGTATGAAGCTTATTTGACAGTCTCATTGTCTAAGGATCCTGTAGATGCTGGAAATCATGAGCCATGCACACAAAATACTGGAGGAACTCGGCAAGTCAGGCAGCATTTATGGAGGGGAATAGACAATTGACTGTTCGGGCTGAGACCCTTCATCAGGACTGGAGTCAGATGTCTAGTGCTGATTAAGAGAGATTACTGAGAGAGAGAGATTAGCTTTATTTGTCATATGTACAGTACATGGAAACATACAGTGGAATGTGTCATTTGTTAAATCAAATCACTGAAGATTGTAAACACGAGGAAATCTGCAGATGCTGGAAATTCAAGCAACACACATCAAAGTTGCTGGTGAATGCAGCAGGCCAGGCAGCATCTCTAGGAAGAGGTACAGTCAGGACGAAGGGTCTCGGCCCGAAACGTCGACCGTACCTCTTCCTAGAGATGCTGCCGGGCCTGCTGCATTCACCAGCAACTTTGATGTGTGTTGCCTCAATGAAGATTGTGCTGGGCAGCCCGAAACTTTTGCTACACTTTGCATGCATGATAGCATGCCCACAACTTACTAACCCTAACCTTTACGTCTCTGGAATGTGGGAGGGAACTGGAGCACCCGGGGGAAAACACATATAGTCACAGGGAGAATGTACAAACTCCTTACAGACACTGGTAGGAATCAAACCATGCTCTTACGGCTGGCTGCTGTAAGGTGTTGCGTCAATGATTATGCTACCATGGCAACCAAAACATTGACCCTCCATAGATGCTGCCTGATCTACTGAATTCCTCCAGTATTTTGTGTACATCGCTCATGAATGCAAATATCACTGTCTGCCTCTGAAGAGGTGCTCATTTACACATGATAACCTGTGCCGTGGACACACAATCACTTTGATGCAAACTGGCAAGGGCCTAAAGAGTGCAACACCTCCTTAACTATCCAGCCCTAGCAAATGCCCTCTGCTTCATGTTTCAATGAGTGTGTGAGTCCCTCATTAGTCACCTTCCAGCCAGAGAGACAAATCTTAATGGTTTGATTTCAAGGGGCAGCTGAGGGAAATGATGCACAAATAATCAAATGTTGTGCTATACAGTACTTCAGAATACCAAGAGTCCTATGGGTATTAATCATCATGTCGAAAGAGTTCTTGTGCAGGAGGCCATTCTCCCAATGTGCACATGCTAGCTGTTTGAAAACCTACTCTCCTTCTCCCTTTCGTTACTCCCAATCTTTTCAAGTTGTTACCTAGTTTGTTTTGAAAGTTCACTTGAATCTGCTTCACTTTTCCTTCAAATGAGAGTAGCTTGCTGTGACTCCCCCCCCACCCCACTGAAATTTTCACTGCTGGTTACAGCCTTGGTGTTCTAAAATTAAAATGGAAAATATTGGGAACACTCCACATGTCAAGCTGCATCTGTGGGAAGAGAATCAGTTAGCCTTTCAAGATAAAGAACCTTTGTCAGAACCACACAGGGAATGTGAGCTTCTCAGGCTGTGTCAGCATTTTATTGTTCATTCCTAGTTGCCCTCGAGCAGGTAGTGCTGAGCTGCCTTCTTGAACCACTCCAGTTCAGTGTTAGCCGTGCATGGTTTAAAAATTGTGACTTTCCCATCTCTTTGAGAGAACGCTAACTTCTGGGAGAAAAGAAAACTGCGATTTAGGGAACCTGGAATAAAATCAGACAATGCTGGAAATAGCTGGTAAAGCAGCAGAACAGAGCTCTGAGACCCTCCATCACATTTGGCCAAGCTGGGGACGGGATGGGAAGAACAGTCTGCCACAATATAGTTTCATTCTTCAAGATTGGGGCAGGAAATTACACTAAGATAGGTAATTTTGAAACAAAATATAGCTGTTTTTAAATGGAAGACTAGCACAGTAATGAGCATCCTAACTGGTTGCATCATTGTCTGGTATGGAACGGCCACTGCACAGGATTGGAAAAAAACTGCAGAAAGTTGTAAACTCAGCCAGCTGCATCATGGGCACTAGCTTTCCCAGCATTGAGGGCACCTTCAAAAGGCAATGCCTCAGGAAGGCAGGTTCATTGGTGCAAAGGTTTATCTTATTGTCAAAGTATGCACATACAACACAACTCTGGTATTCATCTTCTCCAGATAGCCATGAAATACAGAAAAAAAATGGGAGTCATTGAAAGAAAAGACATCAACCCCCTCCCCACGTGAAATGGAAAAAGAAACAAAACTTGCAACCCCCACGCCCTCCGTCACACAAAAGCTAACAGATCGCCCACATAAAAATTGGCAGCTAGAACATTAAACCCCAAACCCCCAACCCCCTCCCTCACAAAAAAACAGCGAGAAGAGCAGCAAAACTCCAACTCCTCCCTTGCAGAAAAGAACAGCGACAATAACGTAGAACCTCCAACCCCCTCTCTCAGACTCAAAAATTAACAGATCACCCACACAGAAAAACTCACAAGAACATCAGACCCCAAATCCCCAACCCCTCCCTCTCACAAAAACTAACATATCGCCCACTCGGAACTTCAACCCACCAATCAGCAACAGGAAGGAGAACACAGGAAACTGAAGGAGAGCAAGGTGGACTACAGTCCAATAATCACATAAATCTTAGAATTTTGAAAACGTCCTCCCATCAGAATCAAAGGACCCCATCACCCAGGACATGCCCCCTTTACATTGCTACCATCAAGGAAGAAGTACAGGAGCCTGAAGACACACACTCATTCTTTCAGGAATAGCTTCTTCCCCTCTGCCATCAGATTTCTGAATGGATAATGAACCCCTAAACACTACCTCACTTTTTTTTTCATTTTCTGCTCTCTTTTTGTGCTACTTATCAATTGTTTTATTATTATGCTGCAAATCAACAAAGTTCATGACATATGTTAATGTTATTAACTCTGTTTCTGAGCCATGTCCTAACTTTAACCATACAGACACTGACTTACCTGCTGTACAGAGTGAGCAGGTTTTCATTTGGTTTCAGAATTTCCGTATTCACCACATCCTCTGTGAGACTGCTAAGTGTTAAAGACCTGGCTGTGTTTCTGTTCCTAATGTTCCAAAAGAAAGTCTGTCAAATTAACTTTGGCACTGGGAGAAGGGGAATTAATGGTTTATCTTTCATAGGTATCAATAACATTCCTTTTTATGCTCATATCAAGCCTCTGCATAGTTGGCCCCACCCTATCTTCTTCAGTTCCACAGCCCTTAAATCACAGCACCACTCCAATTCCAAATCTGGATTACCCTGGAAATTCAGTAGCTGTGCCTTCTGCTACCACTATCCTGAACTTCTGAAATTCACTACTTAAACCTCTATCAATCTCTACTTTTACCTCCTCTAAGTTACTGTTAACAACCTACCATTTCATCGAGACTTTGCTCAACTACCCTTGTGCTTAGGCAACAATTTATTCCGATAATGTCCCTGCAAAGCCACTTGAGATGATATTGATACATTTAAAGGTGCTACGTAAATTGTCATCTCCTGAGCAGGTATTCCCAAGGTAAAGTGGAGCTGTGTTTATTCACAGTCTCGAGTTGAAAGCTTATCTTGACAGGAATGAACACACCGTAATAATATGCTCTGCAAATAAGCCAATTGCATTCTTGCAGAAACCTCAGCAGAGTATTTCCAGCATTCTTCTGCCCACAGTGTCGCAATGGAGGATGCTGGAGGTGGACTCAAATGCAAGGCACAGACACTGAAGTACTAGGACCAGGACTATGATGCAGGACCTGGGCTAGGACATGGACTAGACAGGGAACCCAGACAAGGAACCATGAACTAGGAGCCTGGGCTTGGGAAAGCGGGACCAGGACTAGGAATAGGAACCATGAACTAGGAACCTGGGCTTGGGAAAGCGGGACCAGGACTAGGAACCATGAACTAGGAACCTGTGCTTGGAGTCCGAGCCACAGACTGGACAAGGACCCAGAACCTGGGTCTTGCCTCGGGCTCAGACCCCAGAACTAGGCAAGGACGTGACATGGCTACAGGGCAGGACGTGGCTGGGGTCTTGAGGCTTGACGCTGCAGGCTGGGGTCTTGGAATGCAGAGGCCAATAGCTCGGAGGCTGGAGCTCGGAGACAGACTGGGAACTGTACATCAACATGGAGCCAGGACTTATCCTTTGAAAAGCCGGGACTCATCTTTAACGTGACACCAACTTGAGACTGGACAGTACATAGACATAGAGCCGGGACTGATCCTTAGACAAGCCGGGACTCAACTTTATCTCCACACCAAGGTGGGACAGGTCCATCTGTTGGGTAACGCCAGAATGGTTGGACTTACCCATCAGAGGCAAAGACAAGACAGGTCCCCCCGCAGGGCAACAGCAGAACGGCCTTACTTACCCCACAGAGGTGAGGACAAGACAAGACAGATCCCCCGCAGGGCAACAGCAGAATGGCCTGACTTACCCCACAGAGGCGAGGACAAGACAAGACAGATCCCCCACAGGGCAATGACAGAATGGCCTGACTTACCCCACAGCGGCGAGGACAAGACAAGACAAACACCAAAGAACAACAGACAGTTCCATCTCTGCATCGAGGTTGCTCCGAGTCACAGTTACGGCAAGCAACCTCTGGCTACGGAGACAGCCGGACCCCTACCTAGCTCAGAGTGGCTGATGGCCACTCAGCTGGCCCGGGAAACAGCCGAATCCATACCGCAAAGACAGCTCTGATTACCGATAGCAAGGCTCCACGAAGCGATGGTTCTCCAACACAGCCTAAAGATGGCAAGTGGCCGCTCTAGCCTTCCACCAGCAGGTTGCTCCCAGGGATTCTTGACAAGACAAACCAGCAGCCCACATTTGACCCCAAGGCTACTTATATTCCAAGCCCCAAGATGGGAATCAGGTGCCTATGATTAACCCAACTGAAACAAGGGACAGCTGGAAGGCCCAGAGTCCTGAGTCCACGGACCGGACCGTGAGCTGGAATGCGGACTTCACGGACCTGACCATGACACTCAGTCCCTGACCATTTTTTACAGATCCTTTGCCAAAAGGACGATGTCTCAGTGGTAAGCCCTCTTATCCATGTTCCATGACATTGGACTGAAGAGTGGCTTTCCACTGAATTACCTTTCCACACAGAATCAGAATTAATATCACTGACATACGTCATGAAATTTGAAGTCACTTCAACCATTATTGTGTTACATAGAATCAACTTTTAGCTTTATTTCTTATTTCTCTGTGCCAGGTTACATTTTTTTTTGTTTCTATTTCATTTCAGAAAAATATTCCTACCTGGGTACACCAATCACTTTATTTCATGGGGATTGCTAAGTGTTGTGGTAGATCCCTTTGCTCTGACTCCTATCAGAATCAGAATCAGAATCAGGTTTAATATCACCGGCAACAATAAATACATAAAATCTGTTTATTAAATTAAATAAGTAGTGCAAAAAAAGTGGTGAGGTGGTGTTTATGGGTTCAATGTCCATTCAGAAGTGTGATAGCAGAGGAGAAGAAGCTGTTCCTGAATCGCTGAGTGTGTGTCTCCTCCCTGATGGTAGCAATGAGAAGAGGGCATGTCCTGGGTGATGGGGGTCCTTAGTGTTGGATGTCACCTTTTTTGAGGCATTGCTCCTTGAAGATGCCCTGGATAGTACGGAGGCTAGTGCCCATGATGGAGCTGATTGAGTTTACAACTTTCTGCAGCTTACTTCGATCCCGTGCAGTACCCCCTTCCCCATACCAGATGGTCTCCTGAGTTTATGGGGTTAAACCCCACACTAGGGAGCAGAACAAAAAAAATTATACCACTGTACTGCACCACTATGGGAGCAATTTCACATGATGTCCTGTCTACCCTCTCAGGCGGATGTAAAAGTTTCCCTGGCACTATCTTAAAACAAAATCGATCCTGGGTTAGATCCAGAATTTGCACATTGAACCAACAGATTGTCTGGTGCTGGTTACATTTGGTGAGTTTGGCTGTTGTGAGTGTCACATTACAACTAACTGTAGCACAGCAGGTAGAGACACTGCCTGGTGGAGCCAGAGACCTGGATTCGGATGCAACCTGTGATGAGTTTACATATTTTCCATGTGCTAATTGTGCTCCAGTTTCTTCGCACATCCCATAGATGCGTGGGCTGGTAAATCCACTGATAAATGAGGATTGCTCCGAGCATGTGGGTGAGTAGAATATGGGAGGAGTTGATAGGTATGTGGGGAGATTTTTTAAAAAAGAGATAACTAGGAAATAGCCTAAATGGGTGGTTGATGGATGATATGGACTCGGTGAACTGAGTGGGCTCTTGCTGTTTGTATTTCTCTATGAACCTGTAACAATAATGTCTTGGAGCTATGAAAGGTACTATTGAAATGATGTAGACATTGTCCTAATGTAGGGAATAGAACAGCCAATGTAGACATAGTAAGGTCCCAATAAGTGTAACGTAACCAAATCTAACTAGTGGTATTGATCGGGGAACAAATGATGGCTCAGTCAACGCTCTGAACGCGCGGCACAGCCGTGTGCCCGGCCCCCGGACTGACAGCGTCGCACTATAATGTGAGACCTTTGATACAATTGCTCTTTTCGCCCTCTGGAAAGCACATAATTGCTGTCGTTGAACATGGCCCTGGGCTCTGGGCCAAATAATGTAATATCGCGCCAATTTACAATTTTGTTGAATGGTTTATTGCAGTACGTTTCGGCGCGGTACACTTTCATCGGGAATCCTTGTTCTTTGATGAAACCATGGGGATAGCTAATTGTGCTGTTTTAAGCATGAGATCGAGGATTTCTCGGAGAGTTTTTTTTGCAACTGGAGAGGTAAGGAAGAGAGTGAGTGAGCTAACCCCCCTCCCCTCCCCCGTCTGAATTTCACAATGACTCGCTCACCTGCTCGGCCGGAGACTCCACCCTCCCCAGGCGTAGCCGCAGACGAACGAATACACACATACACACCCCACACACATAGTGTTCAAATCAACCTGTGGCTGGCGTGATCGCCTCTCTGCGCTCCTTGAATGGACTTTGTTGCGGTAGGGACTCAAACGATGACCCTTGACGGGGTGAGGCAGGCACAGTGAGAAGCCAGACGCGTCCCCTGGATTATTTCTTCCTATTTCACTCCAGTCCCCATCCGATCGGCGCAGGGTAAGTGCGCGCAGCATTGTGCCTTTCCTTTGTGAAAGGGATACGTGGTTTGGCTGTAGACCAAAACGTGGTGCACATTCAGTATTTAACGTGTCTATAGCGATCAAGTGTGAAATCCCTTGTGTTTGTGAAATTATCTGTGTAAGGTATAGAACACTCAGTTATATACACAACTTGGGGAAAGTACGTAATTGAAAGGGCGGTAATCTCAGTGTTGGGACACATTAAAAGATTAATCTTATTCTACCAGTTTCCGTCCTCCTAGTTTAAGTCCTGCCGCGGTAAATGGGCCGTTTGGGAGTCTCGAAGGTGTAGACTTGGGAGCTGTGTTCCCCCTGCCCTCTTGCCAGTACGGGAACTGGGGAGAAAAGGGTTGATTCTTCGATTTACCATATTTCATGAAACAGAAAATGACGGAAGAAACTCCCAGCTGTAAATGAAAACGAGAAAACATTTCTGGCTTCTCCCCTTCCTTTCCAGTCCTGATGAAGGGGCTCGGCTCCTTTCCATAGATGCTGCCTGACCTGCTGAGTTCCTCCGGCATTTTGCGTGTGTTGCTTTGGATTTCCAGCATCTGTAGATTTTCTCGTGTTTGTAGCATTTCTGGCACTAATCCTTTTAACTTTGGGCAGAGCAGAAAGCCGCGGATCGCAATCAGTTTTATTATCACTGGCATTTGTTGTTTCGTGGCAGCAGAACAGTGCAAGACATTTAAAATAACAATAACAGGGTAGGAATGAAAAGCGCGAAAGAGGGTTAAAAAGCTATGTTCATTTGGTTTCAGAAATCTGATAACGGGGGGAAGAAGATGTTCCTAAAATGTTTATCACACCTGACTACCTCTGCCCTGTTCTCAGCCCTTAAGCTGCCTTTTAAGGTCTGTTAATTTTAGTTACCAGCGTTCATCTCTCCTCTAAATGAATGCTAAATTTCGTGTGCAAGTTGTTCCATTTCCCTGTATAATGAAGGAACAATAATATAGGGCGACCCGGTGCGGGTTTTTTTTTGACCATCGTAGTGCCGAAAATATCTTCTCTCAAGCAAAACTTTTTAAAGAACCCGCATCGTTCTGCACTTTGCGTTAGATCTCCATCGAGCAGTAAGAATAACTAACACCCCCTATTCTAAATCACTGGATGGAAAATATATGCTAAGGAATGGTCAAAGTTTCCTTATTGTTAGTCAGCTCGTTTGTTTGATTGCAGCACTTGCGGGCTGCCGCCATCACAATGCTTGCTGACTTGATTTGATGCAACGGTACATTTCACTGCATTTCCATGTACAAGTCACCAATAAAGCTAATCCTTTTAAAGTAGATGTACTGTAAAATTGATGAGTAATTGCAACCAAAGGTCAGAGCTGATTTGGTCTAATGTATGAAATATATTGGACGGCTATAAATTATACCACAGTGAGAAATCACTTTGGCAATCTTCACAGCATTTGTGTCTCTGTATGTGGATGTTTATTTTAAAACTTCATTTGATTGAATTGCAAATTAAAATTCTGATTTTTGGTGCAAAACTCGTGTGGTTGTGTTTTAGAAACAGGGGCCATCTCTCATACATTGTATCATTCAGGACAAGGTGCCTTATCCACCACTTTATATAGTTCACTTTCACACTTTGCTGCCTGCCGTGACTGACGACTGGCTTCCTGAACCCATTTCACTGTCTGGTGGTGGAGTGCTGTCCACCCACCTTCAACAGGTTCAACACCATCCAAGACTATCTGCCCTGATCACAAACAAGAGCAAACCTGCAGACGCTGGAAAAGAGTAAACAGTCGACATTTCGGGGCAAGACCCTTCATCAGGACTAGAAAAAAAGAATGAGAAGTCAGATTACGGTGGTGAGGGGAGGGGAGGAAGAAGTACAAGGTAATAGGTGATAGGTGGATCCGGGACAGGGGGAGGGGTGAAGTAAAGAGCTGGGAAGTCAATTGGTGATAGAGATAACGGGCTGGAGGAGGGGGAAACTGACAGGAGACAACAGAAGGCCATGGAAGAAAGGGAAAGGGGAGGAGCACCAGAGGGAATTGATAGGCAGGTAAGGAGATAAGGTGAGAGAGGGAAATGGAAATGGGGAATGGTGAAGGGGGGGTGGGGGCAATTGCTGGAAGTTCAAGAAATCGATGCTCATATTGTCAGTTTGGAGACTACCCAGACAGAATATAAGTCGTGGCTCCTCCAACCTGATTGTGGCCTCATCGTGGCAGTGGAGGAGGCCATGGACTGACATGTCAGAATGGGAAAGGGAAGTAGAATTGAAATGGGAGCCACCAGGAGATCCCACTTTTTCTGGCGAATGGAGCGTGGGTGCTCAGCAAAGCAGTCTTCCCCCTTCTCCAACCTTATATCTCTTTCACCAGTCGACTTCCCAGCTCTTTACTTCGCCACTCTCCTTCTCCTGGTTTCACCTACCACCAACTACCTTGTACTTCTTCCTCCCCTCACCCCATCTTCTTACACTGACTTGTAATCCCTTTTTCCCAGTCCTGATGAAAGGTCTTGGCCAAAAACATTGACAGGCTACTCTTTTCCACAGATGCTGCCTCGCCTGCTGAGTTCCTCCAGCATTTTGTGTGTATTAATCTGTCCTGAATCAGGGCTTTAACAAACACTCCCCTCCCCCATTCTGTTCCTCCAAAGGACCAAGTTTTGCTCCATCCAGGGAAAGGCAGCTTGCTTGCTCTTGTTGTCCAACACCTCACCCATTCATTCTCTCCACCACTGGCAGTGCACTGTGGTTCCATTACAAAATGCAGTACTTGTTCAACAGCACCTCCTAGATCTATGCATATCAACATTGAGGGGATCCAGAACTGCATACATACGGCGATCTGTAAGCCAGATCCAAGAGACTCACACCACCTGGATTTGGAAACATTTTATTTTATTTTTATTGAGATACAACATGGAATAGACCCTTCCGGGGAGCCACGCCACCCAGCAATCCCCCGATCTAATCCTAGCCTAATCATGAGACAATCTACAATGACCAATTAACCTACTAACCGTAGGTCTTTGGACTGTGGGAAGAAACCCACGTAGTCACGGGGAGAACGTACAAACTCCTTACAGGCAGCGGTGGGAAGTTAACCCGGGTTGCCTGTACGGCAATGTGTTATGCTAACAACTACGCTACCCTGCCACCAGGGTCGAGTCCTAGAACTCCCAACTTGACATCACAGAGACAATCCATCTAACACAGTCTAGGTAGCCATTATCACAGTGCTGCTTGTGGGACTTGCTGTGCGCAAATCAGCTACTGTATATCGTTCCTCCTGACACCACCTTCACTTCCAAAGTACAGGGGATTCCAGTAAATTGGCACATATCGGAACTAGTAGATTTTTGCCCAGTTAGGTGGCTGACACAATTAGCAGAAGTTTCATGGAAATAGTTAAAATGGTAAAAAGACAAACTACTGTTCAATTGAGCAACAAATTATGTATTTAAATGAAATGCAGAACAAATTACAATACTATCAATACTATTACAGTGCTATAAAAATGTTTATTGGTTCCTAATAGTTGTCGACGGAGGCATTATCCAGTGCAGGCTGCTACGTTCTTTTGATTTATTGTAAAGGAACAAAATAAGTGCAGACACCTACTGCAGATAATGGACTACGTTCATACAATGCTATCGATGATTGTATCCTCCAAATCTTCATTTTTATTTTAACATTCAAGATGATTGCTGATACCTTCTAATTCTTTGTAGACCCTAACTTGTTGAAGTAGTGAAATTGTTTCATTTTCACACCTGGGAGATTCTGGCATCTCCAAGCCTGAATGCCTGAAACTGCAGTGAGCAAAGCAGTTCTGAATTGTCTTACTGCTTATTTCTTGCCAACTATGAGTGACAAAAATTAACACTTTTGAACACAAGTGCACACAACTGATGCTATTTAATGACTGTTCACTGTAAGCACGACGTAGAGTCTAATGGCCACACATGTACGTGTGTCTGACACTAGTTAGAAGCTGTTCGGCTACAGACATCTGCCCCAATTAAGTGGCATAGTGCCCCCCCAAAAAAAAGAGAATCCCAGCTAGTTTGTTGATTAGTTTTTGTTCTTTGAAAGTTGTACCAAATAAATGGCTGCTTCAATTAACCTGAAACCACTCTCTCATTTGTTTCCTAATGGCTTGAAATGTGCAAAATAAGTGCATATCTTTTCCTTCTCTCTGTTGGCCATTGTCTTTCCATTTTATATATATTTTTTTCTCTCTCCTTTTCTCTTACTTTCTGTTTGTCAGTTTCATTTTTGGCTTGGAATTAAAAAATGTTTTGACTGCATCTTGTAAAAATGCACTTTTTCAGGAATCGTTTGGCAAACAGTTTTACTCATATGCGATGAAGTGATGCCAGCCTCATCTATATGCATCTTTGTTGCCATGTGACCTCACTGGGATAATGGCAACACAAGGCACTGAACTGTTTCTCCTTTCTGAATAGTGGGAGACTTGCCAGAATCTTTGTCAAGACCAAGCCCTTCTTCGCAATTAATACATTTTTTTTTGGTTGCAACAGTACCAAATGTGTGTACTTTGTGGCCAGGGAATGGCCTCCAATTTGGACCAGATACATTCCATTAGAAGACAACAGTTTACTTCTCTTTGGACAGAGAGCATTCAACAAAAACAGTCTGTACTTATGCAGTAAATGGCCGAGGAGTGTTGCCAAATAAATTTGAGCCACTTGGACAATATACATGAGAATAATCAAAATCATAGCCAAAAGATTAGGTTTTAAGTGGGAGGTAAAACTTAGATTTATATGGCACCTTCCACAAGATTGCAAAGTGCATCAGCACTAACGAGTAACTTCTGAAGTAGTTACATTGTTGTAATGTGGGAAGAGGTGCAACCAATGTGGTAATTGTCTCTTATTTAGTTGGAGTTGATGTTCCACCTAATAGGCAGCAGGGATACCCTTTTCAGCTCCTGCATTCAGATTTATTGCCTGCCTCGAAAGTGGTTGCAATTACAGAGTCTCTGAGGGCGATCCTTTTAACACACATAGGAGAAAGATAAGCTGTGAAATTGTGACTGAGGTGCTTCAGCCCCCAAGTTTTAGAACTCTCACCAGGGCTGGTATTTGTTCCTTTGGCCTTGAATTGGTATGTCAGTCTCCTCAGCTTCTGCTCACAGGTGGTGGTGGAGGAGCTGGACCAGGTAGACCTCGTGTTAAGCACAGAGTCCCGATTGAAGGGTTCTTCCAGCTGATGCTGACAGCCTCTCCACTCCCTTCCCCTCCACCTCTCTTCTTAGCTACTGAGCCCTTGGATGTTTGGGTTGTAGATGGACTTGGCAGAACTTGAGAGAGTGGGCCACATACTTAACATTTACAAAACCGAAATCCTCTACTAACTTGCTTTTGCAGTGCAATACTGCCCTCCAGGCAATACAGGTTCATGATTAGACCCTGGAAGACGTGGACTGTTTCCCAGTTCTTTGCCATGTTTCCGTGAAGGCAGATTTTAGTGATGGAATTTAGCATAAACTGGGAACAGATATACTCATGGAAATGCACAATTGGAAGTGTAGAGGTTCTTTAGGGAGCACATGCATGGGATTCTGGACAGGTTTGTCCCACTGAGGCAAGGAAAGGATGTTAGGTGAAGGAACCATGGTTAACAAGATCTGGAACATTTAGTCAGGGGGAAGAAAGAGGCATAATTAAGGTTTAGGTAGCAAGGATCAGACGGCTCTTGAAACTTATAAGGTAGTCAGGATGGAGCTTAAGAAAGGAATTAGGAGAGGTAATAGAAGATATGAAAAGGCCTTAGTGAGTAGGATTAAGGAAAACCCATGGTGTTCCGTGTATAGTACCTGAAGAACAGGAGGATGACTAGAGTGAGGATAGGACAGATCAGGGATAGTTGAGAAAACATGCTAGAGGAAATCCTTAATGAATACTTTGCTTCAGTAACAAGGACCTTGACAAATGTGAGGATGATGTAGAACAGACTAATAAACTGGAATATGTTGAGGTTAGCAAAGATGATGTGCTGGATGTTTTGAAAAGCACTAGGATAGATAAGTCCTCAGGGCTGGATGGGTTATATCCCAGGTTACTGCGGGAAGTGAGGGAAGAAATTGTTGTGATGTTCTTGATGATCTTTGTATCCTCAATGGCCGCAGGAGCAGTAACAGAATACTGGAGGGTGACAATTTCCTTTGTTCAAGAAAGAAAATAGGGATAATCCTGGAAATTATATACCAGTGAGTCTTACATTAGTGGCAGGCAAACTATCAGAGAGGATTCATGTCAGGGTTTGCAAGCATTTGGAGAGGCATGGTCTGATTAGAGTTAGTCAGTATGACTTCGTGAGGGACAGGTTGTGCCTTACCAGCCTGATCGAATTCTATAAGTAAGTGTCAAAAACAAGTTGAAGGTAGAGTGGTAGATGTGGTGTATATGGATTTTATTAAGGCATTTGACAAGATCCCTCATGGTAGGCTCGTTCAGAAATTCAGAAGTCATGGAGATCCAGGGAAATTTGGCCTCATAGATTCAGAAGACAGGGTGGTAGAAGATGGAGCATATCCTGCATAGTGGTTGGTGACTAGTGATGTTCTACAGGGATCTGTTCTGGGTCCTCTGTTCTTTGTGATATTTATAAATAACTTAGATGATGAAATTGAAAGGTGGTTTAGTAGGTATTCAGATGACTCAAAGCTTGGTGGTGCTCTGTATAGTGTAGAACGTTGTAGGTTACACCGTGACATTGATAGGATGCAGACCTGGGCTGAGAAGGGGCAGATGGAGTTCAATTGGAAAAGTGTGAAGTGATACAGTTTGGAAGATCACACAGGGTTAGCAGGATTCTTAGTGGTGTGGAGGAATAGAGGGATCTTGGAGTCTTAGTCCATAGATCCCTGAAAGCTGCAATGAAAGTTGATCAGGTGATTAAGAAGGCAGATGGTGTGTTAACCTTCATAATTGGGGGACTGATTTCAAAAGCTGCTGGGTAATGTTGCAATTCTATAAAATTCTGGTTAGACCATACCTGGAATATTGTGCTCAGTTCTGCTTTCATCATTATAGGAAGGATGGAAAAGCTTTAGTTCAAGTCTATTGTCATTTGACTATCTATGTACAACCAAATGAAACAACATTCCTTTGGACCATGGTGCACCCACAAAATACATCATACGCAGCACATAAAACAAAGTAAGTTAATAAGATATAATTCAAAGTGCATGTAGTGCATAGCACAGGTAAACAGTAAACAACTCATTGTCCTAGTGATGGGGCTTTGGTGGTGGCAGAGGATTCATTAGTCTTATAGTCTGAGGGAAAAAGCTGTTACCTAGTCTCGTAGTCCTAGTCCTGATGCTCCTGTATCTCCGTCCTGACAGTAGTGGGTCAAGGGGATGGTAGGGATCCTCAACAACGTTTCAGGCCCTTCATATACAATGCTGTTGGTAAAGGCACAAATAGCGGGGAGGTAGATCCTAGTGATCCTCTCAGTGCAGACACCCCACCTCTCCCGGAAGTTCCGAGAGTCTCCTGCATATTAATAATGGCTCCCTGATGCCCGCAAATTATATACAATATCCTGGAAATAAATTTTTTTGAGAGCGAGAGAGCGACCATGAGAGAGAGTGAGAGAGCGTGCGAGAGTGAGAGAGAGGGAGTGTGAGAAAGAGCGGAGAGCACGCGAGAGCGAGAGCGACCACGAGAGAGAGAGCGAGAGTGCGCGCGAGAGAGAACCAGTGCGAGAGTGACCACGAGAGAGAGCGAGAGAGTGACCATGAGAGAGAGTGAGAGAGCGCGCGAGAGCGAGAAAGAGTGTGAGAAAGAGCGAGAGAGCACGCGAGAGCGAGAATGACCATGAGAGAGCGAGAGAGCACGCGAGAGAGAGCCAGTGCGAGAGCGACCACGAGAGAGAGCGAGCGAGAGAGCGACCACGAGAGAGAGCAAGAGAGCGCGAGCACGAGAGTGACCATGAGAGAGAGAGAGAGAGAGCGTGAGAGCGAGCACGCCATGGCAGAGTGTTCCAAAAAAAGAAAATATAAAACGTCCTGACAAAGGGTTCTGGCCGGAAACGTCGACTGATCTTTTCCATGGATGCTGCCCGACCTGCTGTGTTCCTCCAGCGTGTTGTGAGTGTTGCTTTGATCCCAGCATCTGCAGATTATTTTGTGTTTAATATAAAATGTACGTCACCCCAGACTACGCTAAAGTGTACCCCTGCCTAATAGGGGTTAAAAATAATGACAGTGTTGCTCGCTGCACTGTTTATAACAGTGACTTTTCTATTGCCCATGGTGGGTTAAGACTGTAAAAGACATGTTGAGGTGAGATTAACAGGTATCATTCGTTCATTAGCATAGCTAACGATATTTAAACTAGCTGGCTAGTTGCTAAGGAGCTACTCTATTGTAGACATCCCACCTCTCCTGGAAGTTCCGGGAGTCTCCCGCAAATTGTTGGTGCTACCTCCCTGAAATGAGTTTTTGCAGGGTGGGATATCTGTCAATGGTTCTTGCAAAACTCTGTATAGTCTTGTCTGAAACCTTGCAGCTTCTGTAGCACACAATGATGTAGCCAGACAAGACACTTTCAACGGTGCTCCTGTAGACAGTTGTAAAAGTGGGGGCAGGAAGCCTTGCATGTCTCAATCTCTTCAGAAAGTGTAGGCACTGTCTTGCCTTAACTACTGAGGAGGCATTGTGGGTCTAGATTAAACCATTTGTTACGTGCACACCAAGAGCCATTGATGTGCAATGGAGAGCAGCTGACCTGCAGTTTCCTGAAAATCGTCTCTTTTTGTCTTGTCCATATTGAGACTTGGGTTGATATTCTCACACCATTTGACAAGCCTCTCTACCTCCTCTCTGTATTTCATCTCATCATTGTTGCCAATGAGGCCAACCACTGTTGCATCATCAGCGAACTTAATGATCTGTTTGAGCTAGATCTGGCAGTGCAGTCGTGAGTCAGCAGTGCGAACAGCAGCAGGTTGAGCACACAGTCCTGGCGGGCACCAGTGCTCAGCGTGATGGAGTTTGAGGTATTGCTGCCAACTCAGACTGGCTGGGGTCTTTTTGTCAAGAAATTCAAGATCCAGTTACAGAGAGGGGTGTCGAGTCCCATCAAGGATAGTTTACCCACCAGACTCTGAGGGATGTTACCCACCCTGTTAAACACCAAGCTGACACCGATGAGAAACAAGCTGGTGCACGAGGACTTGTTTTCAAGTGGGACTGGAAGGAATGGAGAGCCAAGGCACCGGTTTGAGCTGTAGGCCAACTGGAAATGGTCCAATGTAGTTGGAAGGCAGGGTTTTATATGATGCATTACCAGCCGCTCAAAGCACTTCATGATTTTTGAGGTCAGTGCCACTGGCCAGAATCGATTAGGCACTCTCTTGGGTTGCTACCTTGAAGCTTGCAGGGACAGTGGATCGTTAGAAAGAGATATTAAAGATGTTCTGTTGGTTGGGCTGCACAGTCCCTCAGCAACTGACCTGGTATCATGTCGACCCCACAGCTTTGCATGGGTTTACCCCGGTTAGGGTCCTCCTCACATTGGCTGTGGCCAGACAGGGTGCCCGTTCCTCAGGAAAAGAGGGCGCTTTCCTTGATGTCACATGATTCATTGTGTCAAATCGTGCATAGAAATCATTCATCTTATCAAGAAGGGAGCTGTTGCTGTCGCTGATACACAGGGTGGACTTGTAATCGGTTATGGTTTGTACACCTTGCTACGTGTGCCGCGTGTCCCTGGTGTCACAAAGGTGTCTGAATTTTCTGTGAGAACTCTCACTACGTCTTCCTGATGGCACGTGAGAGCACAGCTCCTGCTGACCTTACAGTCATCCTATCCCCCGATCCGAAGGCAGCTTTGCCGAACGCTAACCCGTGTACGAACCTCTGCAGTCAACCATGGTTTCTGGCTTGCCCTCACAGCGTCTTGTCTTGTTTATTCACAGTAACGTCCCCAATGCACTTTCCAATGTTGCCAGTCACCGATACATGCATCAATGTGACATGATGATCATAGGTAGCCACCTCCCAGTCCGTGCTTTGGGAGCAGACCAGCAGCACTGAGGTGACACCTTCTGACCAGGTCCTGATCTCCCTGTGAACTGGTTTGGCTTGTTTAACCAGTAGTCTGTATGCAGGGATTATCAAAATGGATACGTGGTCTGAGTGCCCAAGGTGGGGGTGGGTGCAGCCTTGTAGGCTCCACAAACATTGGTATAAACCAGGTCTGATCCATTCTCTCCTCTGGTTGGCAAGTTGACATGCTGGTAGATCTTTGGCAGGACTGTTTTTAAGTTGGTGTGATTGGAATCAGCAACAAAATGACAAAGCCGTCGGGGTCAGTGGTTTTGAGATGGCAGACGGCACTGTAGAGCTCCTGCAGCGCTTCTCCAGCACGAGGATGGAGGGAGGGCGGATGTCAGCAAGCAACAACGACAATGGCAGTGAACTCTCCTGGTAAGCAGAAGGGCCTGCACTTCACCATTAAAAAATATCTGAGGTGAGCTAGGGGCCTTTACTACTGAGGCACTCACACTTCAGTTCTTATTGGCATAGACACACAGACTTCCTTTGGTCTCCTCAGACTCCTCCAGGGTCTTGCTGGAGAGCACAGCATTTCTGTCCATCTGAAAGGAGATTAGGCCTTCTAGCTGGATGGCCGAGTCTGGAGTGGTGGCTTGAAACCATGTTTCTGTCAGGACGAGTACGCTGTAGTCCTTCATCTCCCGCTGGTTCAAACACAAATCCATCTTATTTTCTAATGATCAGACATTAGCGATTGAATTATTGAGAGCGTGGGCCTGCAGGGATCCGCTTTAAGTCTGCTCAAATACCAGCACGCTTCCTGTCCTCCTGCATCCTTGCACACCAGTTCCAAGGTCCGCTTCCCTGAGTAGCTACAGCAGGCCAAGGTGCAGGGCGAGGGCCCGCTCTACGCGTTAGGCCGTAACTGCGTAGCACCTTTGTTAT